>NC_057802.1:557185004-557393249 GCF_018294505.1 Triticum aestivum
CTTGTACAAGGAAGTTCATGGGCGCGTCATCTACCAGATGCGTGGCATGGCGCCAGTTAACGTGCATTTTGTTAACTGGCGCCTGTGGCGTCCTTAAATGGGCCGGCCCATCTAGGCGCCGGTTGACGGTTTTTTTAAAATTGTATGAACTTTTTTGAATATTGATGAACTTTTCCGAAATTTAATGAACATTTGTCTTGAAAATGGATGACCTTTTTTTTTATTTATGAACTTTTTTTCAGTTCCATGATTTTTTTTTCAATTTCTATGAACTTTTTGCAAATTTTTAATGAACTTTTTCTAAATTGGATGAACTTTTTTTTTTATTTAAATGAACTTTTTTTAAAATTGATGAACTTTTCTTAAAGATATGAACTTTTTTTTCAAATGGATGAACCTTTTTTCTTTAAATCTGGAAACCTTTCTTGAATTCATATTTTTATTTTCATAAAAAAAAAACTGGGGGCAGCACGCTAGTGGGCCGGCCCATGCTAGCAGCGCTGCAGGCGCCGGATCGTTAACGGGCGCCTGCAGCGCTGTATAGGAGCTCCCCAGATGCGTTGGCATAACTGACCCAGCAGCTTTGGAGGTGCTAGCCTGCCGAGAAGCCCTTTCATTGGCCCAAGATCTTTCTCTAACACATGTGATAATAGCATCAGACAGCCAAGAGGTTGTTACAAATATCAAATCGATGCAGGAGGCTTGTATGGCAGCATCGTGAAGGGGATCAAATCAACTTCAGCTCAGTTCAGGTTTTCGAGGGACATGAGTCTAATATTGAGGTGCATACCTCGCTAAGCACACTCTAGGACTTTCTTTAGGATGCCATTTGTGGCTCCTCGACCCTCTAGATCTTAATTGTATCCCAATGTATTTGGACTATGATCATTAAATAAAGTGTGTTTAATTAGACTAAAAAAATCTTGCACGTAGGTCTAGCATTGTTCCCCGGCTCATCCCTTCAATTAATTGTTGCCACCTCCTTACATAACACTAATTACATAAGAAATTTACATAGGTGTAGCAAAACTCGTCCTCTCTCCCACCCCTTCCGGCGCATGTCTCATCTATCCTTGATCTTCCCTCCCCTCCTCTTTCCTTGGCATTTGGCCCGTTATAAAGATGTTCTCACCACTGAATAAGCAAACCGCCTACTGCAACGCAGCATCGAACATCGCCATCCTTGCCAGCTCCACTGAATTGGCACACTGCAACGCATCATCATGTCGTCAGCCATGGCTAGCGGTGCCAGAGCCACCCGCATTCCGCAACAACCATTTTGTTATCACAACGCTCCCCTTGCCACAAGATGACGCTTCCCACTCCCCCTTGCGGCACGGTGCTTGGAGCACCGGTGGGTTGTCCCGATGTATAATTGGCCGGGTCGCAACACCCGACAATCAACAACAGTATTGTCGAGGCGAGATTAATGGGTGCAGCACCGACAAGATCATGCGGTTCCATGATCAAGTGCCGCGTTGTAACCATCCGTCACCGGTGTCATCTTCTAGTTGGAGTGTCGGTGATGGTTGCAACGCTGACAAGACAGTTGCAGTACCATGAGCAATAGAGCGAGTGCTGCATTGTAGCATCCACCGCTTTGCAGCAGCGTAGGCTCGCAATATCCCACATCATGCTGGCATTCGTGCTCACAACTCGGCCACCACTGGGCTCCGGCGTCCATGCTCGCAACTCCGCCGCTGTGGACTCGCAGCACCACCTCCCGCTCGCAACAGGACCATCTGGGTTTACAACAACGTGATTCCACCATAAGGGCGCTCTAGTTTCCTCATTTATCTTGGGAGATGCGCGGAGGCAAAGGGAGAAGGATGAGGCGAGGTGGAAGGAGAGGATTTTGTGATGGAGAGAAACTGCTAGGGAAGAACGGGGGAAGATGAAAGAGGAAAGGGTAAAGTGATAAGGTGTGCATGCTGTGTGCCCATGCGGGACATGTGTCAACTGAAGGAGCCGGCTTATGCGATGCATGGACCAGTCAGGCAAAACTAAGCGTTTTCCCCTAGTCATACGAGTCAATTGTCAGGGTCATTTCTTGCCTAACTAGTAAGCTTGCACGTGCAATGCCTCCCGATTAATATATGTACTTAGTCGAACACTATGAAAACTTTAAAATTCAAATTGTTCATGGAACAACATAGCTACCTGATTCAAGTAGAGGGAAACATTTATAATTACCAATCATATACCTACACATTTTTTCTTGGACGACTTATTCAGAAAATCCATCGGTGAAAATCTGTAAACTTGCTATGTAGAGCATTGGATCGGCAACGGACGGTGGCATATCACAGGTGTGGTTCTGACCATCCACTTGAGCTTGTTTTGTAGATAACCATTATCAATAATTATAGGTAAATTATTGGTTATGTCTTGTGTCCGTCTGTTTCTACTCTGTAGGAGCTGCTGAAGGGAGTCAATGCTGTCGAAGGGAGCCGCCGCAGGAAGCTGGTGTGGCCAGCACCAATGCCGCATGGAGCTAGGTCGCCCCATCTTGTAACGTCACGGAAAGATGCCATAGAGGAGTTGGGCGAGTAGGTCGCCGACGCGAGCTAACGGCGCCGCTGCTCCACCGCGACAGTTGTGGCTCTGCCCCCGCAGAAGGATCCGCTTCACCCTAGATGATTGTTTCGTAACCTTCATGTGTCAATCTCTCAACACGTTATAGCTGCACTGAATTTTCTACTGTAGTTCTTCCGAGCTGGTGCAAGTTTCTGAACTTGGAGATCTCCTGAATTTGTATGCACCAAGGTATTTTGATCTGCTAAAAGTGACAATCAAAATGCATTTTGCTGGAGTCTTTTCACAGCTTCCGTTTCGAGCGAAACATAAAGATGGAGAGAAGCTAAATCTTTCATCTTGCAAAGAGAGGATTCAGACAAATTAAACTACCCTTATTTTGATAAAGTAAACTTTGACAGTGTAATGAAGTTCTTTCAACTAATAATAATCAAAAGGAACAAGTTGGAAGCTCAAGAAATTCACATATGTTTATAATTGATTGCATTTGACTTAAATTGATAAATCACATATAGAATTTAAAATGATAATACATGAATTTCCTTGTCTTCTTCCATAGAAAAATAACTATGGGATCCTAAATTTACAGTCTAGGTGCCTTTTATGTCTTCTAAAAAAAACTAAACAACTGAAAATCGACATTTCAAATAAAATATCCATTCTAAATAATCTATCGGTGGCATCAGATACATAATGTGTAGTGAATTATACTTCCATGAAAAAATGCGTGACATATTTAATTTTTTTTAAAGCTATATGAACTCAACTAAAAGAGCACAATAACTGGTGTAGCATGAATCTTTGTTTAGTCCCATACAAGACTATTTTGCAAAGGCTTTGGTGAGAATGCTTGATATTTCCCTTTGTAAGAAAAAGAAACTTGCAACTCAGATAAAAAAAAACTTAAAACTTCATGCGGCCAGCACACATATGAAATACACCCCCGAGCAAGTTCAAAAACAAGACTACTGTGTAGTATACATGTTACAGTGAGAAATATTTTTCAAAATAGCCACTTACCAAATCATCATCTAATGTTGAAAAGAAGCACTGCAGCAGCCATCTCAATCCCTTGTATTTATCTATTTGGAAGGACAAGGCCAGCAGTAGTATAAAGACAAAGCATGGATTGGATCATGGGTTTTGCAAAGCTGAAATTTCAGCAAATCTGCAATCAGTATACATATAAGCAAGAAATCGATGAAATCAACACTTTTGAATTAGAAGAATAATGATAGACAAATAGAAACCCATTCTAACATTTTGTACCAGCCTGTTGATTGATTAAGGATAATTAGTAGGGTATATCATGTGTTTATCTTCTATCTTTGCATTTTTCGTGTTTCGGAGAGAAGAATAATAAATGATATGTAAGTTAAGGGAAGAAATTTTATTGTAGGTGACCAGAAAACAACATTCTTTTGCTCTGTACTAAGAAAATACTAATCAAGCAAACAATGGTAGAATTTATCATCAAGTCTTTGGATCGATCCACTATCCATAAGCAAAACATACCCAAGTATGGAGTGAAAACCAGTGAGAAAAATGTGAGTGCGAGTGTTAGCCATAGGCGTCCTTGTTCGTGTTTTTGCACATTTGCAAATTCAACACCACCTTCACTAACATACACCTACCAATACATGAGTTAGCAGAATCATACTCCCTCCGTCTCAAAATAAGTGTCTCAACTTTGTACTAACCTTAGTACAAAGTTGTACTAAGCTTAAGACACTTATTTTGGGACGGGGGGAGTACTTACCACATTCACGACACTCTATATTCAGTATGAATAAGTTTAATTCTAAAACAACAAGAGCAAATTTTACTGGCTATAAATTGCTTCCATCATGTGACCATGTAGCCTCGCACGAGCATGATATATGTCACTTGAACAGCTGGAACTGAAGGGGGAAAATATTTGAAATCAGAACCCCAAGGACGGCAAGAACCAATATTTGATAGGAAGACAACCCATTTTTACCTCACAAGGTATGTGAAGAAAAACATACTTCTCCATGTTGGATTTGTGCTGTGCTATGGCCACACTGGCGAACACCAAAGAAAATTAAAGTTATACCTTGCCTTTCTGATAGAGTTTGTGAAGACCTATAAGAGATGACACCTAATTCTATAATTTAGGAACAAACCGGTATAAGGCACTACATGCTGACATTCTGTCGAAGAGGTAGTGTTGACCATCATACTACTTGCTTTCTGAACTACTGAAAATGTGCAAGTTTGTTCTTATCTGTTGATTTATATGCCGTAGTGAAGGATAAACTCCTCTCCCTCAAGTTTGTCGAAGAGGTAGTGTTGACCATCATACTACCTTGATTTCTGAACTCCTCTCCTTGCAGATAAGAACAGATAAGGACAATCCTTGGTGGCAAACAGTAAATTATTTCAACCTTCAGTGTACAACAACCAACAGTCATACTCTTGAATCCAGGTAAGCTAGGTGAGTAAGTAGGTGATTAAGAAACATAAAGTACAAAAGAAATACATTCAGTTCTTCTGTTGCACGAGAAAAAAAGAAAGAACAGAGAAGCATTATAGCTATTCTCGCCTTGCTGATCTGAAAAGATAGAACCCACATTTCTTCAGTGTTTAACATGGAGACGACAAACATGTGAATTAGCCGTTTCTGCATCTAATCTACGTCGCCCATCCAAAAATTTAGGATTGAATAAATGTTGTATACAACTACCACTGGACTGAGAAGGCTAGTATTATAGATTTTTTTGTGCAGGCAAATGTTCAAGAGCTCAAAAAATAGAACAATGTTAGCACTCAAAAGCTCAGAGAAATGAAATATTAGAACATAAGCATTAAAATGAAAGAGGCTCACCTGGCATAAAATTCACAAACATCTGCTATGAAGCCTGCATATTGTACCTACTTCCTGTGTAGAAGAAATAGACCAGTTTGATATGAGGGAAACTTTCTATGAAAATATTCACAGGATATGTTTAAAAAAATCACGTGGCCACAATAAATCTCAGCTTTCTTACATGACTAAGAATTGTGTTAAATCAATGCCTCAGTAGTAATTCGCAGAAAAATAGCATATCCAAAAATAATATGAGGGAGAGGAGTTTATCCTTAACTACGACATATAAATCACCTTGATTCACCTCACCTGCAACCTGCTTGGATTTCATATCAAACACCCTTGTCAACATGACACATAAAAGATCTTCAGAAACAACATGAGAGAGAGAGGTGGTTAAGTTAGCAAATGGTAATAAGAAGGGCAAATCATGAACCAAAAATCAACGTAGATGAACTGCAGCAACACCAATTGTTTAGTCAACTATGTATCCAATTAGGAGCCATACTAAACTGTAGAATAAACAAATACAAAAAAGGAACTCAGGAATCCTATTTACCTCCCTGTTGGGAGAGTTGAGGGCGAAGCATGAGGGGGAGACCCTGTGATGGCGAGTGGCGGGGAAGCGAGGAGGCGAATGGGGCAGAGGGATCGTCACGTCGACGCAGCTCTCGCCGCGGCCGTCGCGAAGACGCTCACCGGCAGCCATCGGGTAGGCTAGCGAGACGATGAGCGCGTGAGGGCGGATGTCTTCCGGGTCGTTCCGCGTCCCCTGCCGCTGCCTTCCGCCGCCCCTCCCGGAGAGTCCTCGGCCGTCAGTGCCTTTGGGAGGAGGCCATCGGCGGACGGCGGCGGAGTGGAGCAGCGGGCGGAGGATCGGCGGTGACGGAGGTCGAGTTGTGCGGTGGCAGCAGCGGAGGCCAAGCGGAGCGGGCGGTGGTGGGCGATTGGACCGGCCGGGGAGTGGAGGAGCGTGCGTGCGGGTGCTTTTTTTTTTTTAAACTGGAAATACCAGAATATATTACATAATACGGTGTGGCACACTGCCAGCCACCGCAACATTTACAAAGTTTGGAAATACACCTAGCCAGTGTTGTTGGCTACCTAATTCCAAACCAGCGCCAAAGGACGCTACACTATGAGCAACAGAGTTGCAGAAAAGATTACACCATTCAACACTTGCATCATCAAAGTATGTATGCAGAAATGTTTTGATTTCTTTAAACAGTGCTTCATGCCTTGAGTTGTCCTAAGCTTCACTCGTTACTGCTTGTTTCAGTACAAAAGCATCAGTTTCAAAAATTAATCGGTCACATCCCAGTTCATTTGCCCTATTGATTGCCTCGAGGAGTGCTAGACTTTCTGCATGGATAGCTTCAGAAATGTGCTGCATAGATCCTGCACCTGCTGCCAACACCTCTCCTTTGTCATTTCTAAGCACATATCCCCATCCACCTTTGTGAGAATTTTCAACATACACACCATTAATATTTATCTTCAGGACATTAGGCGGAGGAGGCTTCCATTTGTCCAAGCAGGGGAGTTTAGGTGTTTTTTCCTTTTTATTCCATTCCTCCTCAAATTCTTTGCAGTGGATTTCAATGGAAGCTTGGATTTCATTACAACCTCTTATCCTTTCCCCTGAGTGTGCTTTGTTTCTTTCAAACCACCAAAGCCATAACATGGTGCAGATTTTAGAGCATACCTTGTCCTGTAGGGTAACGCAGCCGAAAACAAAAAAATTCCGACCTACGCACTAGCCCAGGACCACTATGGACACTGCATACATGGTTTGATCTTTTTCGTTACCGACTCGTAGCGCAGCGGGAAGTAGAGTCGATGACGATCGGCGGTGCAGATCCCCGCAGCTAGGATTTACAACCTCCCAACCGCGAGGATGTAAACCCTCATCTGCTCCTCAGACAGCCCTCCGGGAGGCGGTCGAACAGCCCCCCGGACGGTGTCGCGGACAGCCCTTCGGGAGGACCTTCGAAACTCGAACGGTCACTCGGACAGCCCTTCGGGAGGACCTTCGAAACTCGGACGGTCACACGGACAGCCCTTCGGGAGGCACTCACGAACTAAGACCGAAACTACGATCTCTCTACAGAGTTGCACACATACGGTGTCATCTATCTGGCAGGGCTTCGCCGTCCAGAACTAGTTCCTGCCGGAACCCAGACAACCTTACGGCTCTAGGAAACTCTTTTCGTGGGAGGGAGAGAAGAAGCCAGATAATTGCAATGGCATGTATGTGAGAAGGGATGATCCTTTAGGCAGCCCCTCCACCCCTATTTATAGGCCAAGCCCAAGGGTGGCTTCTCCAAGAAGCCAAGGGGGGAAATACCAAAAAGGCCCTCAAGGTGGCTTCTCCAAGAAGCCAAGCAAAAAGCACTTTCACTATTCATGACGACATTTTTCAGCGTCCGTTCGAATTAAAAATATTTATGTGGGCTCAGAACATTTCCAGTACCCACTAAAATAATTTTCAACGCGTTCCGAAACAATTTCGGTTTAGTAATTTTCATCTGCGAAAAGCAAACAAGAATGCGTTTTCACTATTCATGAAGACAATTTTTCACGTCCACTAAATCCGAAAATATTTCTGTGGGTCTTAGAATAATTCCAGTACCCACTAAAATGATTTTGGATTCGTTCTGAAACAATTTCAGATTAGTGAATTTCATCTGCGAAAAACAGCCAAAGCGGTACCGGCAGCTCCGAAACATTTTCGGTTTTTATTTCTGAAAATTCCAAAAAGTTTCCAGAATGATTCTGGCACCCTCCAAGAATTATCAGGCATGTGCCGAAACCATTTTGACTTAATGGCATACCCCGAAACAACTTTTTCGGTTTCACCGAAACTCATCCGGTGACCTCTCTCTGCGGTACGATTCCGCTGTCCGAAACTTTTCGGTGTCCGAAACTTTTTCGGTGATTTTCTCTCAGACTCCCTGTCTAGTATTCAGCAGATAGATGACCCTTAAGCGTGTGACCCTATAGGTTCGGTGAAGTATAGACATGACCTGGAACCCCTTCCGATCAATGATCAACATCGGAGCCGTGGACACCCATATTGACCCCTATACCCACACGAATGAATATTCGAGTGAACCTCCAGTTGAGGTGAGCTACTCCTGTTGCTTCACGATATATCACAAACACCTGAGGTGAGATTTATTGCATCCCCGTGGGCCAACACTTTGTCCACTATGCAAGTTACCTCGTTACCGGTTTTGTTCTCTTTTCTCGTTTCGTGTTCCGGCATCCCCGTGATCAAATCACAAAGTGTCTGGCCAGACGATGATGGACACCGTAACACCGAGAGGGCCCGAGTATATCTCTCCATCGTCGGAGGAGCAAATCCCAATCTCGAGCTATCAAGTCACTTAACATACTTTCCCATGAACCCGTAAGCCGCCGTAATAGCCATCCAGTTACGGATGACGTTTAACAAACCCCAAAGTTCATGAAGCAAGCATGAAGAAACTCGATACTCTCATGGTCTAAGGAATTATGCAAACATTAACTATCTCTGTGTTATAAACCATTAACTTGTGACGAATGTATCTCATAGCATAACATCAATTCGGGTTGATTCAACACAAATGTCCTTCCTGACATTGTGCCCTCAAAATTGCTTGGCATAGACATGCCCATGATTGGGAAAACATAATCATCATGCAACACTTGAGCTAGTCTTAGAGGCACGACTAGGAATACATTTTACCGTTTATTATTCCACACGTGCATATGGGTTCTCCCCAGAGCCTTTATGGATATACGGGCTCGGGAACCACAGCAGTTATAGCATGGAACATAAACATAATTATGAACAAGGAGATAATCAATAACATTTATTATTGCCTCTAGGGCATATCTCCTACAGACTCCCACTTGCACTAGAGACAATAATCTAGCTTATGCTAATGCACTTCACACCTGTGGCACACCGGTGTAAATATGCTTCGCTTGGGGTATAGCCTGATGTCCAACGGATCTGACGACTTCAGTTCCGTGTGTATCTTTGCATGTCCTCGCGTTTTCACAAAATTCATATTTTGTGTGGACTTGGCTTTGTATGTATGTGAATCACAGGTCGAACCTGGATTCCTCAGACTGAGTTATGGAGCAACTACCTGCAGTAGTGTCCCATTGTCAAAAGCCATCTTGGAACTATACTAAGTTCATGAATGAACTATATGATTCAACATCTTCTTTGTCGCTTCTAAAGCGTCAACATACTTAGCCCTTGTTATAGAATTCGCCACAGTAACTAGTTTGAACAAATTCCAACTAATTGTGCCACCACATTGTGTGTTACACAAAACCCTTAATTTAAATCGAAAATCGCATGGAGAAAAGATGAAGACTGTATCGATGTAACATTTTACAACGAACTCTTCATGATCTCTGCTTGCGAGAAAACCATGTCATCAGTACTTACTCTAGTACTCTGTGACATCTTTCACTGTTGTCCCATGATCAGTAATTTGATCACTTTGGTATCCATACTCGCAACACCTTGGGAGTATCGGACATATCTGGTTGTTTTACATACCATGGAATACATGATTAATCCAAACACAAAAGTGTGTGGAATCTGCATCATGTATTTTACTCATCAGTGTTTTGGGACACCGAGTCTTGCAAAAACTCTTTCCATGTGACTTTGGCAAGAATCACTCCTTGGCGTTTTAAATGCTAAAAGGTTTTAGCATCTTGTCAATATGTATTCATTGCTTAGCCCCATTAGGTAAATCTATCTCCATAGATCATCATGCCTAATATTGAGGCTATTTAGCCTAAACATTTCATCGAAAAACTATTTTCAAATGAAGTCCTAATTCGTGTCAAGAAATTTATTTCCAATTACCAATGTGCCAAGCACATAAGGTTTTTAGAAATATTATTACGCTCCCACTTACTTTCTTGAATTACAAGCATCTTCGTTACCCATTGATGAAGTCAAAACCCCTTTGACCATTTCATCAAAACACGAAGATTCCAACTCCATTTTGCTCTCTTCTGTCCATTGCTGGAACTCTGAAGTTTGCATACCTACTAGCATCCTCTAGATCGACAAATTACTTTGGACTGTATCATATACAAGTCCTAGCTTTCATTTCCATCAGATGCAAATCCTTTTATCATCCATGTTTCATATCTCATGATTGAAATATGTATTAATTGCTAGTTCAACCCGAACCGACTTTAAGCATCGCTACGATGAAAACAACCTCATCGTAGTCAACTCTTGAACTTGTTATTTCAACAAGTCGAGCTTTATGGATAAAACATTTTTATCCGTATCAGTTTTAAGTTCCATAAATATTCGTTAGACTCTAAGTCTTCCGAAAGGTGTATCAAGGTTTTAATCTTGAATCACTTATATGGAAACTAACTCGGGTTGTATTGGCATTTAGCCAATTCCGGAGTCAGGGCCCATCAACGCTTCCTTGTGTATCGTAGGTATAATGTTGTCTAACAACAATATCTCGTTTGCACACCTGAGAGGTTTGCACGAGCCTTGCCTACGTGGTTCAGCTGCAAGTTCGACCGAAGTTCATACATTTTATTGTAGAGACTTTCGTATCAGTCGCAGTAGGAAACTCTGGATCCAAGGTCTCTTTCCGTTGATCCGATGACGTAGATACTGTTTATCTCGTCGAGTTGCACTATTCTCCCACTCACCTTTTTGAAAGAACCATTCTCTTTAAAAGCACACCGTTTCGCGGCAAAACTATTTGCCTCGGTATAGTGAGGGAGGAAAACCCAACATTTTGGTATAACCTACAAAGTAGCACTTGTCTGATTTGGAATAGGTTTGTAACCTTTTACACAATCCCCATATTCCAAATGTTAAGAAAAGATATAACATGGTTGGGCGTACCATACCATGGCTTCATTTCAACAGACCCGATGTAGCTCTTTTCAGTGTAAAAGCCGCAGTCTCTAAAGCATCACTTTAAAAAGGATAATGGCAAATTTATTTATGTCATCTTTGACCTTACCATGTCATAAATGGTTAGATTACATCTCCACGGGCTTTTCACTTGCAGTGGTGTTCCGGGAGGTGCAAGTTATGAAACCCCTTTCACAACTCATCAGACATTCGCTAAACATGTAACTCAAATATTCCTTTGTGCAATCAAATTGCAGAAACATAATTTTCTTGTTACAATAACTTATACTTCATTTTTGAAAACCTTCCGAATGATTTCAAAAGATCCAGACTTACGTCTCATCAAGCAAATATCCATATATCTACTTGAGTCATTTCTGAAGATATATAAATCCACTACTTGCAACAACATTTATTGAACTACACACATCAAAATGTATGATCACCAATAAGTTTGTTGCTCATTCCTTATGGCCTGTGAATGGTATTTCAGTCACTTCACTTTTCGGAGAAAAGTTGCAAGTGTCAGATGATTCAAAATCAAACGACTTCAAAATCCATCATAATGGAATTTTTCCATGCGGGTTTCTCCAATGTGACCAAATACAGTGCCACACATGTGTGGTATTCTCATAGTCTTGCGATATTTAGCGTCAGTGTTATGGATGTATTATATTACCATCAATATTCATAACATACATCCATCTTGGATGGAAGCATGGCCCTTCATGTTATTCATAATACTTAACAACAATTGTTGTTTTTATGAACAACTCTTTTGCAACAAACATTGTGCAATGGGCTAGAGTTTATGAAACTCGAAAATGAATTATGAAAGTAAACCCAGAGGTATTGTATTATTATCAATATTCATAACATACATCTCATTCATAATGAAAGTATGGCCCTTGTGTTATTCATAACATCGAACATAAGAAGTTCTCTTATGAACAACCTTCTTGCAAGATACCTTATGCAATGGGATAGAGTTTGTAAAACTCTAAATGAATTATGAAAATAAATACAGACGGCAATACACCGATGGAAGGTATAGTAACATTTACTATGTTCCCTGTGTATACCTTAACCTCATTTCTAGCTAGTCTTTCAGGCCATAGTAGTTCTTACATCGAGTTGCAACAGAATGCAATCGAGCGGGCATTTTTGTGATGAACTCACAATACCCAAGAATTAGTGATTAACATGTTTAACCATAATTCGCAAGAACTATATCTTTGACCAGCCTTCTATACATCAAAAACTTGTATGACATTCATACATGAGCTGGATATTCCAGTCTTCTTTCCTTTTGCCTTTATACTTCTAACAGTTTAACTTTTAGTATTTCTCCTACTCCCAGAAGAAGCACCCAACTTAAGAGTGGCATTAGCCCCGGACTTCCTAGGCGTGTAAGTCATACTAACACCCTTTGGACACTTCCTTTCTCTTTAAGTTGTTGTTTTATTCACCTTTCATTATACGACAGGCGTTCTTCTGGATCCCTTTCCCAACAGTCAAATGCATAGTAAACACTTTTACTAATACTTGCAAACAAACATTGCTTTGTTTGTATCTGAAACTAATTTTCAGTTCCATGAATATCATATAACTATCCCAACTTTCGAAGTTTGGGTTTCATGGAAGCAAACATATTCCACTTGACCGTAATAGAATTCTAGCTTTTGGATCGAAGGACGAGAGTCACATGATCCATAGCATTAGCGGGAGGATACGGAAAGCATGCGATAGGACAAAGTCCTTCTCGGCACTTTTGAGGACAATCCTCATATTACGTTACCAATCGTAAAGTTTTAACCAGATATTTAACAGCTATTCAATTTTAATAGGGAAGGTGGAAATGCTAGCCATTATTCTACAACTATTATGCAAACCATGTTGGGTATCGTAGCATAATTTAAAATTGTCCTACGCTCACCAAGATGCATCTATGGAGTCTACTAGCAATGAGGGGAAAGGAGTGCATCTACATACCCTTGTAGATCGCGAGCGGAAGCGTTCCAATGAACGTGGATGACGGAGTCGTACTCGCCGTGATCCAAATCACCGATGACCGAGTGCCGAACGGACGGCACCTCCGCGTTCAACACACGTACGGTGCAGTGATGTCTCCTCCTTCTTGATCCAGCAAGGGGGAAGGAGAGGCTGATGGAGATCCAGCAGCACGACGGTGTGGTGGTGGATGTAGCGGGTCTCCGCAGGGCTACGCCGAGCTTCTACGAGAGAGAGAGAGGTGTTGCAGGGGAGGAGGGAGGCGCCCAAGGCTGTTGTGTTGCTGCCCTCCCTCCCCCCCTTTATATAGGCCCCTGGGGGGGTGCGCCAGCCCCAAGAGATGGGATCTCAAGGGGGGCGGCGGCCACAAGGGGGGGAAGGGGTTGCCTTGCCCCCCAAGGCAAGGGGGAACTCCCCCCCTAGGGTTCCCAACCCTAGGCGCATGGGGGGGAGGCCCAAGGGGGGCGCCCCAGCCCACTAGGGGCTGGTTCCCTTCCACTTTCAGCCCACGGGGCCCTCCGGGACAGGTGGCCCCACCCGGTGGACCCCCGGGACCCTTCCGGTGGTCCCGGTACAATACCGATAACCCCTGAAACTTTCCCGGTGGCCGAAACTGGACTTCCTATATATAATTCTTCACCTCCGGACCATTCCGGAACCTCTCGTGACGTCCGGGATCTCATCCGGGACTCCGAACAACTTTCGGGTTTCCGCATACATATATCTCTACAACCCTAGCGTCACCGGACCTTAAGTGTGTAGACCCTACGGGTTCGGGAGACATGCAGACATGACCGAGACGCCTCTCCGGTCAATAACCAACAGCGGGATCTGGATACCCATGTTGGCTCCCACATGCTCCACGATGATCTCATCGGATGAACCACGATGTCGAGGATTCAGTCAATCCCGTATACAATTCCCTTTGTCAATCGGTATGTTACTTGCCCGAGATTCGATCGTCGGTATCCCAATACCTTGTTCAATCTCGTTACCGGCAAGTCTCTTTACTCGTACCGCAATGCATGATCCCGTGACTAACTCCTTAGTCACATTGAGCTCATTATGATGATGCATTACCGAGTGGGCCCAGAGATACCTCTCCGTCACACGGAGTGACAAATCCCAGTCTCGATCCGTGCCAACCCAACAGACACTTTCGGAGATACCCGTAGTGCACCTTTATAGTCACCCAGTTACGTTGTGACGTTTGGCACACCCAAAGCACTCCTACGGTATCCGGGAGTTGCACGATCTCATGGTCTAAGGAAAAGATACTTGACATTGGAAAAGCTCTAGCAAACGAAACTACACGATCTTTTATGCTATGCTTAGGATTGGGTCTTGTCCATCACATCATTCTCCTAATGATGTGATCCCGTTATCAATGACATCCAATGTCCATAGTCAGGAAACCATGACTATCTGTTGATCAACGAGCTAGTCAACTAGAGGCTCACTAGGGACACGTTGTGGTCTATGTATTCACACATGTATTACGATTTCCGGACAATACAATTATAGCATGAACAATAGACAATTACCATGAACAAAGAAATATAATAATAACCATTTATTATTGCCTCTAGGGCATATTTCCAACAGTCTCCCACTTGCACTAGAGTCAATAATCTAGTTACATTGTGATGAATCGAACACCCATTGCGTCCTGGTGTTGATCATGTTTTGCTCTAGGGAGAGGTTTAGTCAACGGATCTGCTACATTCAGGTCCGTATGTACTTTACAAATATCTATGTCTCCATTTTGAACACTTTCACGAATGGAGTTGAAGCGACGCTTGATATGCCTGGTCTTCCTGTGAAACCTGGGCTCCTTCGCAAGGGCAATAGCTCCAGTGTTGTCACAGAAGAGAGTCATTGGGCCCGACGCATTGGGAATCACCCCTAGGTCGGTAATGAACTCCTTCATCCAGACTGCTTCCTGTGCTGCCTCCGAGGCTGCCATGTATTCTGCTTCACATGTAGATCCCGCCACGACGCTTTGCTTGCAACTGCACTAGCTTACTGCTCCTCTATTCAAAATATACACGTATCCGGTTTGTGACTTTGAGTCATCCAGATCTGTGTCGAAGCTAGCGTCGACGTAACCCTTTACGACGAGCTCTTCGTCACCTCCATAAACGAGAAACATATCCTTAGTCCTCTTCAGGTACTTCAGGATATTCTTGACCGCTGTCCAGTGTTCCTTGCCGGGATTACTTTGGTACCTTCCTACCAAACTTACGGCAAGGTTTATATCAGGTCTGGTACACAGCATGGCATACATAATAGACCCTATGGCTGAGGCATAGGGGATGACACTCATCTGTTCTATATCTTCTGCCGTGGTCGGGCATTGAGCCGTGCTCAATTGCACACCTTGCAATACAGGCAAGAACCCCTTCTTGGACTGATCCATACTGAACTTCTTCAATATCTTGTCAAGGTATGTACTCTGTCAAAGACCAATGAGGCATCTTGATCTATCTCTATAGATCTTGATGCCTAATATATAAGCAGCTTCTCCAAGGTCCTTCATTGAAAAACACTTATTCAAATAGGCCTTTATACTTTCCAAGAATTCTATATCATTTCCCATCAATAATATGTCATCCACATATAATATGAGAAATGCTACAGAGCTCCCACTCACTTTCTTGTAAACACAGGCTTCTCCATAAGTCTGTGTAAACCCAAACGCTTTGATCATCTCATCAAAGCGAATGTTCCAACTCCGAGATGCTTGCACCAGCCCATAGATTGAGCGCTGGAGCTTGCACACTTTGTTAGCATTCTTAGGATCGACAAAACCTTCCGGCTGCATCATATACAACTCTTCCTTAAGGAAGCCATTAAGGAATGCCGTTTTGACGTCCATCTGCCATATCTCATAATCATAGTATGCGGCAATTGCTAACATGATTCAGACGGACTTCAGCTTCGCTACGGGTGAGAAAGTCTCATCGTAGTCAACCCCTTGAACTTGTCGATAACCCTTAGCGACAAGTCGAGCTTTGTAGATGGTCACAATACCATCTGCGTCCGTCTTCTTCTTAAAGATCCATTTGTTTTCTATGGCTCGCCGCTCATCGGGCAAGTCAATCAAAGTCCATACTTTGTTCTCATACATGGATTCTATCTCGGATTTCATGGCTTCTAGCCATTTGTCGGAATCCGGGCCCGCCATCGCTTCTTCATAGTTCGAAGGTTCACCGTTGTCTAACAACATGATTTCCAGGACAGGGTTGTCGTACCACTCTGGTGCGGAACGTGTCCTTGTGGACCTACGAAGTTCAGCAACTTGATCTGAAGCTTCATGATCATCATCATTAACTTCCTCCCCAGTCGGTGTAGGCACCACAGGAACATTTTCCCGCGCTGCGCTACTTTCCGGTTCGGAAGGGGTGACTATCACCTCATCAAGTTCCACTTTCCTCCCACTCAATTCTTTCGAGAGAAACTCCTTCTCTAGAAAGGCCCCGTTCTTGGCAACGAAGATCTTGCCTTCGGATCTGAGGTAGAAGGTATACCCAATAGTTTCCTTAGGGTATCCTAGGAAGACGCATTTTTCCGATTTGGGTTCGAGCTTTTCAGGTTGAAGTTTCTTGACATAAGCATCGCATCCCCAAACTTTTAGAAACGACAGCTTAGGTTTCTTCCCAAACCATAATTCATACGGTGTCGTCTCAACGGATTTAGACGGTGCCCTATTTAAAGTGAATGCGGCAGTCTCTAAAGCATAACCCCAAAATGAGAGCGGTAAATCGGTAAGAGACATCATAGATCGCACCATATCCAATAGAGTGTGATTACGACGTTCGGACACACCATTTCTCTGAGGTGTTCCAGGCGGCGTGAGTTGTGAAACTATTCCACACTTCCTTAAGTGTGTACCAAATTCGTGACTTAAATATTCTCCACGATCTGATCGTAAGAATTTTATTTTCCTGTCACGTTGATTCTCAACCTCACTCTGAAATTCCTTGAACTTTTCAAAGGTTTCAGACTTGTGTTTCATTAGGTAGACATACCCATATCTACTTAAATCATCAGTGAGAGTGAGAACATAACGATATCCTCCGCGAGCCTCAACACTTATTGGACCGCACACATCGGTATGTATGATTTCCAATAAGTTGGTTGCTCGCTCCATTGCTCCGGAGAACGGAGTCTTGGTCATCTTACCCATGAGACATGGTTCGCACGTGTCAAATGATTCGTAATCAAGAGACTCCAAAAGTCCATCTGCATGGAGCTTCTTCATGCGCTTGACACCAATGTGACCAAGGCGGCAGTGCCACAAGTATGTGGGACTATCGTTATCAACTTTACATCTTTTGGTATTCACACTATGAACATGTGTAACATCACGTTCGAGATTCATCAAAAATAAACCATTGACCAGCGGGGCATGACCATAAAACATATCTCTCAAATAAATAGAACAACCATTATTCTCAGATTTAAATGAGTAGCCATCTCGAATTAAACGAGATCCAGATACAATGTTCATGCTCAAAGCTGGCACTAAATAACAATTATTGAGGTTTAAAACTAATCCCGTGGGTAGATGCAGAGGTAGCGTGCCAACGGCGATCACATCGACCTTGGAACCATTCCCGACGCGCATCGTCACCTCGTCCTTTGCCAGTCTCCGTTTATTCCGTAGTTCCTGCTTTGAGTTACAAATATGAGCAACCGCACCGGTATTATCAAATACCCAGGAGCTACTACGAGTACTGGTAAGGTACACATCAATTACTTGTATATCACATATACCTTGGGTGTTGCCGGCCTTCTTCTTGTCCGCTAAATATTTGGGGCAGTTTCGCTTCCAGTGACCACTTCCCTTGCAATAAAAGCACTCAGTCTCGGGCTTGGGTCCATTCTTTGACTTCTTCCCAGTAACTGGCTTACCGGGCGCGGCAACTCCCTTGCCGTCCTTCTTGAAGTTCTTCTTACCCTTGCCCTTCTTGAACTTAGTGGTTTTATTCACCATCAACACTTGATGTTCTTTTCTGATCTCTACCTCAGCTGATTTCAGCATTGAATATACCTCGGGAATGGTCTTTTCCATCCCCTGCATATTGTAGTTCATCACAAAGCTCTTGTAGCTTGGTGGAAGCGACTGGAGGATTCTGTCAATGACCGCGTCATCCGGGAGATTAACTCCCAGCTGAGACAAGCGGTTGTGCAACCCAGACATTCTGAGTATGTGCTCACTAACAGAACTGTTCTCCTCCATTTTATAGCTGAAGAACTTGTCGGAGACATCATATCTCTCGACCCGGGCATGAGCTTGAAAAACCAGTTTCAGCTCCTCGAACATCTCATATGCTCCATGTTTCTCAAAACGCTTTTGGAGACACGGTTCTAAGCTGTAAAGCATGCCGCACTGAACGAGGGAGTAATCATCAGCACGCTGCTGCCAAGCGTTCATAACGTCTTGGTTCTCAGGGATTGGTGCTTCACCTAGCGGTGCTTCTAAGACATAATCTTTCTTGGCTGCTATGAGGATGATCCTCAGGTTCCGGACCCAGTCCGTATAGTTGCTGCCATCATCTTTCAGCTTGGTTTTCTCTAGGAACGCGTTGAAATTGAGGACAACGTGGGCCATTTGATCTACAATACATAGTGTAAAGATTTAGACTAAGTTCATGATAATTAAGTTCATATAATCAAATTATTTAATGAACTCCCACTCAGATAGACATCCCTCTAGTCATCTAAGTGAAACATGATCCGAATTCGACTAGGCCGTGTCCGATCATCACGTGAGACGGACTAGTCAAGATCGGTGAACATCTCCATGTTGATCGTATCTTCTATACGACTCATGCTCGACCTTTCGGTCCTCCGTGTTCCGAGGCCATGTCTGTACATGCTAGGCTCGTCAAGTGAACCTAAGTGTATTGCGTGTGTTCCGAGGCCATGTCTGTACATGCTAGGCTCGTCAACACCCGTTGTATTCGAACGTTAGAATCTATCACACCCGGTCATCACGTGGTGCTTCGAAACAACGAACCTTCGCAACGGTGCACAGTTAGGGTGAACACTTTCTTGAAATTATTATAAGGGATCATCCTAGTTGCTACCGTCGTTCTAAGCAAATAAGATGCAAAAACATGATAAACATCACATGCAATCAAATAGTGACATGATATGGCCAATATCATCATGCTCCTCTGATCTCCATCTTCGAGGCACCATGATCATCTTTGTCACCGGCATGACACCATGATCTCCATCATCATGATCTCCATCATTGTGTCTTCATGAAGTCGTCACGCCAACGACTACTTCTACTTCTATGGCTAACGCTTTTAGCAATAAAGTAAAGTAATTTACATGGCGTTTATTTAATGACACGCAGGTCATATAAAATAATAAAGACAACTCCTATGGCTCCTGCCGGTTGTCATACTCATCGACATGCAAGTCGTGATTCCTATTACAAGAATATGATCAATCTCATACATCACATATATCATTCATCACATCTTCTGGCCATATCACATCACATAGCACTTGCTGCAAAAACAAGTTAGACGTCCTCTAATTGTTGTTGCAAGTTTTTACGTGGTTTGTAGGTTTCTAGCAAGAACGTTTTCTTACCTACGTATGACCACAACGTGATTTGCCAATTTCTATTTACCCTTCATAAGGACCCTTTTTCATCGAATCCGTTCCGACTAAAGTAGGAGAGACAGACACCCGCTAGCCACCTTATGCAACTTGTGCATGTCAGTCGGTGGAACCAGTCTCACGTAAGCGTACGTGTAAGGTCGGTCCGGGCCGCTTCATCCTACAATGCCGCCGAAACAAGAAACGACTAGTAGCGGCAAGAAGAATTGGCAAACTCAACGCCCACAACTGCTTTGTGTTCTACTCGTGCATAGTAACTACGCATAGGCCTGGCTCATGATGCCACTGTTGGGTATCGTAGCATAATTTAAAATTTTCCTACGCTCACCAAGATGCATCTATGGAGTCTACTAGCAACGAGGGGAAAGGAGTGCATCTACATACCCTTGTAGATCGCGAGCGGAAGCGTTCCAATGAACGTGGATGACGGAGTCGTACTCGCCGTGATCCAAATCACCGATGACCGAGTGCCGAACGGACGGCACCTCCGCGTTCAACACACGTACGGTGCAGCGACGTCTCCTCCTTCTTGATCCAGCAAGGGGGAAGGAGAGGTTGATGGAGATCCAGCAGCACGACGGTGTGGTGGTGGATGTAGCGGGCCTCCGCAGGGCTACGCCGAGCTTCTACGAGACAGAGAGGTGTTGCAGGGGAGGAGGGAGGCGCCCAAGGCTGTTGTGTTGCTGCCCTCCCTCCCCCCCTTTATATAGGCCCCTGGGGGGGTGCGCCAGCCCCAAGAGATGGGATCTCAAGGGGGGCGGCAGCCACAAGGGGGGGAAGGGGTTGCCTTGCCCCCCAAGGCAAGGGGGAACTCCCCCCCTAGGGTTCCCAACCCTAGGCGCATGGGGGGGAGGCCCAAGGGGGGCGCCCCAGCCCACTAGGGGCTGGTTCCCTTCCACTTTCAGCCCACGGGGCCCTCCGGGACAGGTGGCCCCACCCGGTGGACCCCCGGGACCCTTCTGGTGGTCCCGGTACAATACCGATAACCCCCGAAACTTTCCCGGTGGCCGAAACTGGACTTCCTATATATAATTCTTCACCTCCGGACCATTCCGGAACCTCTCGTGACGTCCGGGATCTCATCCGGGACTCCGAACAACTTTCGGGTTTCCGCATACATATATCTCTACAACCCTAGCGTCACCGGACCATAAGTGTGTAGACCCTACGGGTTCGGGAGACATGCAGACATGACCGAGACGCCTCTCCGGTCAATAACCAACAGCGGGATCTGGATACCCATGTTGGCTCCCACATGCTCCACGATGATCTCATCGGATGAACCACGATGTCGAGGATTCAGTCAATCCCGTATACAATTCCCTTTGTCAATCGGTATGTTACTTGCCCGAGATTCGATCGTCGGTATCCCAATACCTTGTTCAATCTCATTACCGGCAAGTCTCTTTACTCGTACCGCAATGCATGATCCCGTGACTAACGCCTTAGTCACATTGAGCTCATTATGATGATGCATTACCGAGTGGGCCCAGAGATACCTCTCCGTCATACGGAGTGACAAATCCCAGTCTCGATCCGTGCCAACCCAACAGACACTTTCGGAGATACCCGTAGTGCACCTTTATAGTCACCCAGTTACGTTGTGACGTTTGGCACACCCAAAGCACTCCTACGGTATCCGGGAGTTGCACGATCTCATGGTCTAAGGAAAAGATACTTGACATTGGAAAAGCTCTAGCAAACGAAACTACACGATCTTTTATGCTATGCTTAGGATTGGGTCTTGTCCATCACATCATTCTCCTAATGATGTGATCCCGTTATCAATGACATCCAATGTCCATAGTCAGGAAACCATGACTATCTGTTGATCAAAGAGCTAGTCAACTAGAGGCTTACTAGGGACAAGTTGTGGTCTATGTATTCACACATGTATTACGATTTCCGGACAATACAATTATAGCATGAATAATAGACAATCACCATGAACAAAGAAATATAATAATAACCATTTATTATTGCCTCTAGGGCATATTTCCAACAAACCACACTTAGACAGTGTTCAAAATTAATTGCATTGAGAATTAAACATGTTAATTCAACAGTGCGCTCCCACTCAAATCAATATCTCTCAAAATTGATTGTGAGTGATACAAGACCCACATTTCAATTGTTCGCCATTGGTGTAACACCACTGATGATGAAAAATCTCAACCGGTAGGCCAACTTGCCAATCACATCTCTATGTGACTCTTGTTCATCTTTCGATGCGTGTGTTCCGAGCTCATGACGGTCATGCCTGAACGTCAAGACAACCAAGTGATCTCGCTGCGAGGTCTCAACTCACCCGGCTCACACTTCTCTAATCGTTCGTACCCGTGTGACACGGCGCACCCCGAAAAGATAGGTGCCGTGACGGTGCTACACTTGGGAGAACACTAACTACTTGGTATTTTTGTGAGAGATCACCCTAATAAAAAGCGACTACCGCGCAATCAAGAAGGGTGCATCATAAGGGATAAACATCTCAGGCAATTCATAATAGCATGATATGGTATAGCCCTTTCTGACAGAGAAGTATTTCATTTCTTCGTCTTCGGCATTCGTGTTGGTGTTCACCTTCACGAAGATTGCCACCACCTTGTCGATGCACCAGATAATATTGCTATCTCCATAGCGTATAAAATTAATGCATTACTTAAGGTTGACACGCAGGTCATTAAAGTGCAATCATATGGCTCCAGCCATCATGCCGAATCATGACACGCAGGTCATGTTAATCAAATTACATCATATAGTCATCTCATACATAATCGAATTAGTATGAGCACTGCTATACCACATCACATGCACATCCTGCAAAACCAAGTTAGACGCCTCTAATCGGTTTATGCAAAATTTATTTTACGTGGCTTCTAAGGTTTTGACTTAAACCGCAGCTACCAACGTTTTATCATCAAGTATGATTATTCAAGTTGCTAGATTAACATCTCGGGGTGTATGAAACACGAGATAATTAAATCTCGAGCCCCATAATAAACTTCATCATACGCATGACCCCCGTGCAGATCATATCTACAATGACCTTTCATATGCGAATTTCATCTTTCTTTTGACTACGGCAGAACCCAAAGAACTGATAGCACTTCCATGATCAATCAGGATCATGGATTGCCAGAACTTTGTCAAATTCCACCATGCTGTCTCGAGATTGAGCAAACGCAAATTCTAGGGAAGCAACAAGAACGTCGGGTAACAGATTTCATCTGTCACCCGCATAAATAATTTTCAGCAATAGATCTCATCTACTACCTAAATATATTATGCAATACCCATACATCTCCATGTATTCTAGATCGAAACCTGCATCTACGCATAGCACGGCTCTTGATGCCACTGTAGGGTAACGCAACAGAAAACAAAAAATTTCCGACCTACGCACCAGCCCAGGACCACTATGGAGACTGCATACATGGTTTGATCTTTTTCGTTACCGACTCGTAGCGCAGCGGGAAGTAGAGTCGATGACGATCGGCGGTGCAGATCCCTGCAGCTAGGATTTACAACCTCCCAACCGCGAGGATGTAAACCCTCATCTACTCCTCAAACAGCCCTCCGGGAGGCGGTCGAACAGCCCCCCGGACGGTGTCGCGGACAGCCCTTCGGGAGGACCTTCGAAACTCGAACGGTCACTCGGACAGCCCTTCGGGAGGACCTTCGAAACTCGGACGGTCACACGGACAGCCCTTCGGGAGGCACTCACGAACTAAGACCGAAACTACGATCTCTCTACAGGGTTGCACACATACGGTGTCATCTATCCGGCAGGGCTTCGCCGTCCAGAACTAGTTCCTGCCGGAACCCAGACAGCCTTACGGCTCTACTAAACTCTTTTCGTGGGAGGGAGAGAAGAAGCCAGATCATTGCAATGGCATGTATGTGAGAAGGGATGATCCTTTAGGCAGCCCCCTCCACCCCTATTTATAGGCCAAGCCCAAGGGTGGCTTCTCCAAGAAGCCAAGGGGGGAAATACCAAAAAGGCCCTCAAGGTGGCTTCTCCAAGAAGCCAAGCAAAAAGCACTTTCACTATTCATGACGACATTTTTCAGCGTCCGTTCGAATTGAAAATATTTATGTGGGCTCAGAACATTTCCAGTACCCACTAAAATAATTTTCAGCGCGTTCCGAAACAATTTCGGTTTAGTAATTTTCATCTGCGAAAAGCAAACAAGAATGCGTTTTCACTATTCATGAAGACAATTTTTCACGTCCACTAAATCCGAAAATATTTATGTGGGTCTTAGAATAATTCCAGTACCCACTAAA
This sequence comes from Triticum aestivum, assembly GCF_018294505.1. Classification (NCBI taxonomy): domain Eukaryota; kingdom Viridiplantae; phylum Streptophyta; class Magnoliopsida; order Poales; family Poaceae; genus Triticum; species Triticum aestivum. The sequence goes on from NC_057802.1 coordinate 557,209,217, forward strand.
ATGATTTTGGATTCGTTCTGAAACAATTTCAGATTAGTGAGTTTCATCTGCGAAAAACAGCCAAAGCGGTACCGGCAGCTCCGAAACATTTTCGGTTTTTATTTCTGAAAATTCCAAAGAGTTTCCAGAATGATTCTGGCACCCTCCAAGAATTATCAGGCATGTGCCGAAACCATTTTGACTTAATGGCATACCCCGAAACAACTTTTTCGGTTTCACCGAAACTCATCCGGTGACCTCTCTCTGCGGTACGATTCCGCTGTCCGAAACTTTTCGGTGTCCGAAACTTTTTCGGTGATTTTCTCTCAGACTCCCTGTCTAGTATTCAGCAGGTAGATGACCCTTAAGCGTGTGACCCTATAGGTTCGGTGAAGTATAGACATGACCTGGAACCCCTTCCGATCAATGATCAACATCGGAGCCGTGGACACCCATATTGACCCCTATACCCACACGAATGAATATTCGAGTGAACCTCCAGTTGAGGTGAGCTATTCCTGTTGCTTCATGATATATCACAAACACCTGAGGTGAGATTTATTGCATCCCCGTGGGCCAACACTTTGTCCACTATGCAAGTTACCTCGTTACCGGTTTTGTTCTCTTTTCTCGTTTCGTGTTCCGGCATCCCCGTGATCAAATCACAAAGTGTCTGGCCAGACGATGATGGACACCGTAACACCGAGAGGGCCCGAGTATATCACTCCATCGTCGGAGGAGCAAATCCCAATCTCGAGCTATCAAGTCACTTAACATACTTTCCCATGAACCCGTAAGCCGCCGTAATAGCCATCCAGTTACGGATGACGTTTAACAAACCCCAAAGTTCATGAAGCAAGCTTGAAGAAACTCGATACTCTCATGGTCTAAGGAATTATGCAAACATTAACTATCTCTGTGTTATAAACCATTAACTTGTGACGAATGTATCTCATAGCATAACATCAATTCGGGTTGATTCAACACAAATGTCCTTCCCGACATTGTGCCCTCAAAATTGCTTGGCATAGACATGCCCATGATTGGGAAAACATAATCATCATGCAACACTTGAGCTAGTCTTAGAGGCACGACTAGGAATACATTTTACCGTTTATTATTCCACACGTGCATATGGGTTCTCCCCAGAGCCTTTATGGATATACGGGCTCGGGAACCACAGCAGTTATAGCATGGAACATAAACATAATTATGAACAGGGAGATAATCAATAACATTTATTATTGCCACTAGGGCATATCTCCTACATGTCCTCCATCTTGAAAATTTCCTGTAGGACATGCCTCGGGCTTTGGTAGTTTACAAGCTCTTGTCGTATGTTTTCCCACTCAAAGCTTCTCCATAACTCCTTGACTGGTTTGCATTTGAAGAAACAGTGTCCTCCATCCTCATCAACTCAGTTGCACACTGGGCATTTAAGATCGACATTCACTCCTCTTCTCCTCAGTTTTGGTCTGAAAGGCAGACTATGATTTGCAAATCTCCAAATAAAATGTTTCACTTTGTTGGGCAATGGGAGTTTCCAAATTTGTTCCAGTCAAAGTTCTCTCTTCTGTCTCCCCTATTTGATGTTGAGGTGCTACTGGGAGCTGGTTTGTGAATGTCATTATCTATGGCCGCCTTATATGCAGACTTGACTGAGAATGAACCTTTCTTGTCAAAGTGCCAGGCCACATAGTCTTCCTCCTCTTCATTTACTGGAATCTGTAAGATGGCTTCTACATCTTCTGGATAGAAGGTTTGTTGTACCAGTGCCACATCCCACCCTCCATTGACTGGGTCCATCAGCTCCGACACTTTGTTGACAAGATGTCGACCTTTGTGGGTCATGGTGCGTCTCGTGGTGCCTCTTGGGATCCAAGGATCATTCCAGATGTCGATGTTATTTCCATTTCCCACTCGCCATATTATACCCTGTTTTAGAAGTTTGACGCCCTTTAGAATGCTACGCCAGACGTAGGACATGCCACTGACTCCTTTGGCATTTAGAATATTTCCGTCTGGGAAGTATTTCGCTGAGAGCACTCTAGCACATAGAGAGGATGGATTATGCAAGATCCTCCAAGCTTGGCGAGCCAACATTGCCAGGTTGAAAGCGTATAAGTCTCGGAAGCCCAATCCACCATCCCTCTTCCGAAGTGAGAGTTTGTCCCAACTGATCCAGTGGATTCTGTTTTCTTTGTCTATCTGACTCCACCAGTACTTGCATATTATTGTGCTCATTTGATCACATAGCATAGATTGCTACTGATTGTGCTACCGCTTTGATTAGAATTTCCTTCCCAGCCATTGATAGCATGCGTTCTTTTCAGCCTTGGATCTTTCTCCAAATCATATCCTTTAGGTATGCAAATGTTTTTGACTTTGACTTTCCGATATAGATGGGAAATCCCAGGTATTTCTCTGTTTTGGCTTCACAATTCAGGTTCAAAATCTGCATTGTGGCATGTCTCTTTTCCCGAGGAGTATTTTTGCTGAACATGACAGCAGATTTGTCTTTGTTAATTACTTGTCCAGAGCAATCTGCATACTGCTGCAAGATTTGATCCACTTCTTTCATGCTTCTGTCCTCAACCTTCATTAGTAGTAAGGAATCATCTGCAAAGAGCAGATGGTTCACACTTGGAGCCCTTCTTGAGACTTTTATTCCTTGAATCTTTTTGCTCCTTTCTGCATCATGAAGTAGAGCTGAGAAACCTTCAGCACAAATTAAAAATAAGTATGGGGACAATGGGTCACCTTGTCTCAGGCCTCTGCTAGGGGTAATGGCATTTGTTACATCATGATTGACCTTTATCTGATAGCGCACCGTAGTAACACATTTCATGATTAACTGGATCCACCATGTGCTAAATCCCATTTTCCTCATCATATCTCTTAAAAAACTCCATTCGACTAGATCATACGCCTTGCTCATGTCCAGCTTTAAGGCAACATAATTAGCAGTTCCTCTCCTTTTGTTCTGCAAGAAGTGGGTTAGTGTTGGAAATATGCCCTAGAGGCAATAATAAAATGGTTATTATTATATTTCCTTGTTCATGATAATTGTCTATTGTTCATGCTATAATTGTATTATCTGGAAACCGTAATACATGTGTGAATACATAGACCACAACATGTCCCTAGTAAGCCTCTAGTTGACTAGCTCGTTGATCAATAGATGGTTATGGTTTCCTGACCATGGACATTGGATGTCATTGATAATGGGATCACATCATTAGGAGAATGATGTGATGGACAAGACCCAATCCTAAGCATAGCACAAGATCGTGTAGTTCGTTTGCTAAGAGCTTTTCTAATGTCAAGTATCGTTTCCTTAGACCATGAGATTGTGCAACTCCCGGATACTGTAGGAATGCTTTGAATGTACCAAACGTCACAACGTAACTGGGTGGCTATAAAGGTGCACCACAGGTATCTCCGAAAGTGTCTGTTGGGTTGGCACGAATCGAGACTGGGATTTGTCACTCCGTATGACGGAGAGGTATCTCTGGGCCCACTCGGTAATGCATCATCATAATGAGCTCAATGTGACTAATGAGTTAGCCATGGGATCATGCGTTACGGAACGAGTAAAGAGACTTGCCGGTAACGAGATTGAACAAGGTATAGGGATACCGACGATCGAATCTCGAATTGTATACGGGATTGATTGAATCCCCGACATCGTGGTTCATCCGATGAGATCATCGTAGAACATGTGGGAGCCAATATGGGTATCCAGATCCCGCTATTGGTTATTGGCCGGAGGTGTCCCGGTCATGTCTGCATGGTTCCCGAACCCGTAGGGTCTACATACTTAAGGTTCGGTGATGCTAGAGTTGTTATGGGAAATAGTATGTGGTTACCGAAGGTTGTTCGGAGTCCCGGATGAGATCCCGGACGTGACGAGGAACTCCAGAGTGGTCCGGAGGTGAAGATCAATATATTGGACGAAGGGTATTGGAGTCCGGAATTGTTCTGGGAGTACCGGGTGACGACCAGCGTGACCGAAAGGTGTTTCGGAGGCCCCGGCAAGCGTTGGGGGGCCTTATGAGCCAAGGGGAGGGGGCACACCAGCCCACTAAGGGGTTGTGCGCCCCTCCCAACCCCTCTCACGTAACGTGGAGAGGTGGGGGCGCCTCCCCTAGGACAGCCACCCCTCTCGGCTTGGGGGGCAAGTTTCCCAGGGGTGGGGGCGCCCAAACCCATCTAGGGTTTCCCCTGTGGCCGCCGCCCCTCCCCTAGGGAACCCTAGGGCGCCTCCTCCACCCCCTTCCCCCTATATATAGTGAGGGAGAGAGAGGGCAGCCGCACCCCGTGCCTGGCGCAGCCCTCTCCTCCTCCAACTCCTCCTCCTCCTCCGTAGTGCTTAGCGAAGCTCTGCCGGAGAACCACGAACTCCATCGCCACCACGCCGTCGTGCTGCTGGAGTTCTCCCTCAACTTCTCCTCTCCCCTTGCTGGATCAAGAAGGAGGAGACGTCCCCGGGCTGTACGTGTGTTGAACGCGGAGGCGCCGTCCGTTCAGCGCTAGATCGGATCTTCCGCGATTTGAATCACCGCGAGTACGACTCCATCAACCGCGTTCTTGTAACGCTTCCGCTTAGCGATCTTCAAGGGTATGAAGATGCACTCCCTCTCTCTCGTTGCTAGCATCTCCTAGATTGATCTTGGTGACACGTAGAAAATTTTTGAATTATTTCTACGTTCCCCAACAGTGGCATCATAAGCGGTAGTACGGCTACGGTTCCGCGCTGGTACCGCCTCGATTTTGGGTCTTGCATTTTTCATGTCGAGTTTTGCAGTAGTTGTACGGCAGTAAGGCACGGCAACACCAAATTCCTGGCTCCGCCACTGCCCAAAGTAAGTGTCTCAACTTTATACTAACTTTAATAAAAAAATGTACTAAGGTTGAGACGCTTATTTTGAGAGGAGTATTAAGCAAGAAAACATGTAGTTCACTTGCCACAAGATGATTTGGAAATCCAAGGCGTCGCCACGATGCAAATTCTTCATGAGGTTGGTTGTGCATCGTAGGTGTCTTACGGCGAACAACTTGGAACGCAGAGTGGGGTGTTCCAACGGCTCATGCCCTCTTTGTCTTTGAGATGACCGCAGACATCTCTTTGTGCATTGTCGTTTCGCCCAGCAGGTCCGGAGGCTCTTCAGAGGCTGGACTGGGGCAGATTTCAAAGTGCCGGATGATTAATTCAGAAGCACTGAGGATTGTTGGTTGCGGTCCAGCTTGGTGACCGCGAAAGATATGCGCCATAACTTGAACACCATTGCCATCCTGCTTCCTGGAGAATTTGAAAAGAGCGTAATTTGCGGATTTTCGATCAGGTCGCCAGTACTGCAGACAGGTTCTTGACATGGTTCAGGAAGATATCAGCGTGTGGAGAGTTGCAGGTTGCATCTGTGACCTTCCTGGGAGTTCGGCCTCCTCTGGTCTTCTGCCTCCTTTTTCCTCCTGTTCGAAGGCCTTGTGTTCTTTGGGTTTTCAGTACTGGTCCGCCTAGACAGTTGCCCTGCTTTACTATTTCCCGAAGTTTAAAAAATTGGTCCAATGGCCCTTCAAGAGAAAAGATACTTTTCCTCACCGCCCTAAACTAATCCATGCTGTAAAAAAGTATGCATTTCATAGGCTACAGAATAGATGAGGACCTGGTACATGCGATTATTCTCCTTGTTCGTGGATGCCTGCATGGCCAGCGTGAGCCTCTGGCCGCCCTAGTCGAGCACCAGATGGTGGCCTTGCGAAACTACTTTATGGACGACACTCTGCCTCGACCCTTGCACGACGACTGATCCAAGGGTGCTAATCCATGCATCAAACGTAATGAAAGGCTCAGCTCAGTCATCGTGCATAAATCGTTCAAACAGTGTCGTGTGTGTGGAGCGCAGGGAGGCAGCCACCTATACCGCAAATGTTAAGTCAGTGTGTAATGTTAACTAAATAAGATGACATTTAAAGAAAATTCTTAGACCTAACCATGAGCCAACAGTTCTGACATGGCCTTTGCTTTCAGAAATATTTTTGCCACACCACTAAAACAAATAGAGTTTTAGTTTCCAATTTGGCCAAATGACCAGACCTTTTGGTGTGAACTTGACTTAAATCCAACATTAATATAAGAAAATTACACAAAAGTTTGAAACTCGCTCAATTTTTTTTGTATTGCTGAAATATTTTAACCGAAATAGAAAAGTACCTCTTTACAAGATTGATATTTTGGTACTGAAATGTTAGAAGCGTAACCAATAGTCTGCTCAAACATAAGGTTGGGGAAATAATTACACCGAAATTAATTCTCACTATTAATAATCAAATCACCTCTTAAGGGCAACACAACAAAGCTTGACGCTCCACGCTTCCTCCTAATCGATGAATCATGTGGTCCCACAAACTTCCTGTTTGCGTCATCTTCGATAAACATTTCTTCAAGAACCATGGCGTTCTCGGTGAAGAATTTTATCAGCTTGGCGCCAAGATAATTCGCCGCCCCAAGCCAGAAGTGCAAGCCCACTCTAGCCAAAGAGCTCCGTAATCAGTCGAACGAGAGCTGGCTGAAGCCATGGAACTAAGGGACCTCATCATAGTTGGCGGTGTTGTTTCCTTCAGGCTAGAAGATTGATGGACTTGTCACGGTCAGCACTGATCTTCCTTTCTAGGAAGAGGTCGTCTTACGAATATTGTGGGTAGTGGTGCACTGGTGCACCGCGGTGTGGTTGATCCGGAGGCTGCGGAGTGTGGGGCAGCAGCGAAGTAGGTCTGCGATCGCCACTGTCGCCGTCTTACCTTGGGGCTTGTGCACTCTGTGCAGCTCAAGGCGCTCGAGGATGGAGAATGCGGGTAGGAGCTCGGCCCTCCTTGCCTCGGTGAGCACAGCCATGTCCTCGAGGTGGTTTACGTTTAGCTTCAGCTCCTTGACGCCCGTGAAGTTGTGAAGGAACCGCCAAAAGGTCTTGAGATTGGCCTTGCCGCGGCATGGATCCTCGTTGGTTTCCTTGTGCACGGGCAGTATTTTGTTCACTCTATCATCGCGGGCGTGCGGGACAAAATGCAGGTCGGCATGTGCCAAGTCCGGCGGCAGCGGGCTCAGTGAGAACGGCCGAAGAAGCCCCTTATATCTGAAGCGACGTAGCCTCGGCGCGTCGATCTCAACGGGGACAATGCCGGCCTTGTCCGCTATATAGTCTCGTCGCGAGACATCCTTGTCCTTCCAGTTGCACCCATCCAGGACGAGCATGGTGACCGCAGGGAGACGGAGCAGGGCTTGTGCGGGCGGCAGAGGTGGAGCGTAGGCTTTCCACTGGCGGTAGATCGACTGATCGGGCAAACTATAGTCCGGCACACCATCTGTTGGTGGTGAGATGATGAGGGACTCAAAGTGGACGGTGACGAGCGCAGGCGCGGCGTAGATGAGGCTCTGGAGGGCGTCGAGCCGGACGGTGCCATGGTGCAGCCGCAGCGACGAAAGGCGCGGGAACACAACCGCGGAGGCCGGCGGAACGAGTTCGCAGCAGTTGGTGAGGTCCAGCACCCGGAGGTTCTCCGACTGCACGGAGCCTAGGTCGAACACGTAGAGGCCGAGGAATTTGAGACTGGTCTGGTCGTCCGAGTAGGCACCATATGCGTCGAGCCGGAGCTCCTCGACGCGGCCCACCGTCCGGTGGGAGAGCAGCCTGGCGAGCGCGCCGTGGTGCGGAGACCACGGCGACGGCAACTTCACATCCCAGTCACCGTTCAGGAACAAGTCGATGCAGTTGTGGCCAGTGACTCGAAGGGTGAGCCTCGTGACGGGGGCGTCGGCGGCGTCAAACGCGGCCTCGGCCGCTGACACGAAGGCGTCGCGCCGGGACAAGAAGAGGGCGTCGTCCAATTCTCCACTCTTATCATTGAAGTTGTACAAGTAGTAGCCCCAGTCCTCGACGTCCGTCTCTAGGTTTACGGCGCCTGAGGACCGCCAGAGCGGCGAGCGCCATCGCCGCGAGAGCGCGGTCGTGGCGGCGGCCTGCTTGCCTGGGACGAAGTCGAGGACGCGCAGGAGGAGCTCGTCGGGAAGGTCGGACAGGCGGTCAACGCCGCCGGCCATCGTCTACGGCGACGGCAAGAGCGGCGATGCGATCGGCCAATCGCGATCGTGATACGGGCGTGTTTTGTCTTTATTTCAGGAGGAACGGATTCGTTCTTTATTGATTCATCTTTGAGGGAACCAGGAACCGAATCGTACACGCGTCTGTTTCAATAATCCTACATAAACTTACAAAGAACGCACTCACAAGTGCTGTAGCGGACCGACAACAGTCATCAAATAATAGAAAAGAAAATTATAAGTTCAAGGGAAAAGGCCCAGGCACATGGGCCGAAGCAGACACACGCACGTCCAGTGCGAGAGGCTCAACTCAACCATGTTTCACGAGCCCACGCTAGCTGGAAAAAAAACACGAATCTTGGAACAATATATCCAATGGTATAAAACTTAAAAGTGACACACTTATTTCACATCTACTGATGTGATTTAGCAAACCCAAAATAGTTTAACCAAAATGCAAAATTACCTCTTACAAGATCAAAATTTTGGTATTGAAATTAATGTTAGAAGTGAAGCCAATAGCCCGCTCAAATACAAGGTTGGGAAATAATTACATCAACATTAATTCTCATTATTAATAATCAAATCACCTCTTAAGGGCAACTCAACAAAGCTTAAAGCTCCAGGCTTCCTCCTTATGGATGCATCAGAAATCAATTTCTCAATCTTGTAGCTCATGTGCTCCAACAACTTCGTGTTTCCTCTTCGATAGACATTTCTTTAAGAACCATGGTGTTCTTGGCGAAGAATTTTATCAGCTTGGTGCCAAGACAATTCGCCAAAGAGCTCCCTAGACATCGAACGAGTGCTGGCTCTGATCCCAGAGACCTTATCAGAGTTGGCGGTGTTGTTTCCTTCAGGTGACAGCGCAGTCAAGTCCGAGTTTGGATAGCGGGCTAGAAGATCAATGGACTTGTCATGGTCAGCACTGAACTTCCTTTCTAGAAAGAGTTTTTGGCGTGACAATAGTGTGGGTAGTGGTGCACTGCTGCTCCGCGGTGTGGTTGATCCGGAGGTTGCGGAGTTTGGCGCAGCAGCGGAGCAGGCCCGTGATCGCCACTGCCGCCGCCTTACCGTGCAGCTCAAGGCACTCGAGGATGGAGAATGCAGGTAGGAGCTCGGCCCTCCTTGCCTCGCTGAGCTCCTCGGCGGGGTTTATGTTTAGCTTCAGCTCCTTGGCGCCGGTGAAGTTGTGAAGGAACCGCCAAAAGGTCTCGAGGTTGGCCTCGCCGCGGCATGGATCCTCCTTGGTTTCCTTGTGGCGCGGGACGAAATGCAGGTCGGCATGTGCCAAGTCCGGCGGCCGTGGGCTCAGTGAGAACGGCCGGATAATCCCCTTATATCTGAAGCGACGTAGCTTCGGCGCGTCGATCTCCACAGGGACAACGCCGGCCTTGTCCTCTATGTAGTGTCGTCTCGCTGTGTAGTGGTATCGCCAGCCATCCTTGTCCTTCCAGTTGCAGCTGTCTAGGACGAGCACGGTGGCCGCAGGGAGACGGAGCAGGGCTTCTGCGGGCGGCAGAGTTGGGGTTTTACAGGATTCCCACCAAGAGCCCGACTCCCTATCTGTTGCTGTTGGTGGTGAGATGATGAGGGACTCAAAGTGGACGGTGACGAGTGTAGGCGCCGCGTAGATGAGGCTCTGAAGGGCGTGGAGCCTCACGGTGCCATGATGCAGCCGCAGCGACGAAAGGCGCGGGAACACGACCCCGGTGACCGGCGGAACCAGTTTGCGGCAGTTGGTGAGGTCCAGCACGCGGAGGTTCTCCGACTGCACGGAGCCTAGGTCGAACATGTAGAGGCCGAGGGAGCTGAGACCGGTCTGTTCGTCCGAGTAGGCGTCGTGTGCGTCGAGCCGGAGCTCCTCAACGCGGCGCGCCGCCCGGTGGGAGAGCAGCTTGGCGAGCGCGCCCTGGCGCCGCGACGACGACGACAGCAACTTCACATGCCTGTCACCGTTCAGGAAAAAGTCGATCGAGTTGTGGCCGGTGACACGAAGGGTGAGCCTCGTGACGGGGACGTCGGCGGCATCGAGCGCCGCCTCGGCCGCCGACACGAAGGTGTCGCGCCGGGAAAAGAAAAGGGCGTCGTCCGATTCTCCACTCTTATCATTGAAGTTGTACAAGTAGTAGCCCCAGTCCTCGACGTCCGTCTCTAGGTTTACGGCGCCTGAGGACCGCCAGAGCGGCGAGCGCCATCGCCGCGAGAGCGCGGTCGTGGCGGCGGCCTGCTTGCCTGGGACGAAGTGGAGGACGCGCAGGAGGAGCTCGTCGGGGAGGTCAGACAGGCGGTCAACGCCGCCGGCCATCCTCTACGTCGGCGCCAAGAGCGGCCATGCGATCGTGATCGCGATCACGATGCGTGTTGTGTCTTTTTTCTTTTCAGGAACGGATTCGTTTTCTTTTCGGGGAACCAGGACCTCATATATATTGCACGACCTAAGCGCTGATATTTTCTTTTGAGAAATCCTACGCGGTGAATACACGTTTTTACGTTCGCGTGAAATCTCCCGAGAGTTGTTGGGCCTGCCCCGTGCAACGTTAGGTGCTTGCGCTTATTTTTTATTTTTTTTTTGAAGATGTACACTTGTAGGCATACATTACTCACAATAGTAATGATACAGAGATGATACAAACACAAGCAACACAAGACAAGGAAGATACAAGCGGTTGTACTACTGCATACAGCCACCGCTGCAACTATCACTCACCCACGACCTTCACCGTCGCCGAAGGAGATCACAAGAAGCTCGTCCACATCTTGTCGTCGAAGAAACCCCTAACCAGGAGGCTTTAACAAGCTGCGATAGCTACCAACCCTAGAAGGCTGGATCTAGCCCGATAAGGAACATCGGCTGGAGGAGACCTCCAAGCCTCTTCAATGATGGATTCGGGGCCAATGCCAACCCGCCCTTCAACAGGTGGACGGATCCTCCACCATCTTCCTCAAATCCACAGGAGTCAAACACCGCCACACTCCAAGAGCATCCCATCCCCGCCGCCACGCCAAGACGCAAATGTGGGTGCTTATCCGCTCATCCTTTATGAACACAAGCACACCATATCCTTATTAGCACCTTCGAGAGAGTGAGACGACATATCATCTTGAGATTGACGAATTCATCATAAGCGTCTCGAAGTGGACGGGGCGTCTCCTTCCACTGAACACGCATCGCCGAAAATCCTGAAATAAATTCAGGATAATGCGAGCACCTGTACTGAATTCAAAACAAAATCAAAGATTCACAAAATTTTCGCAAATTAAAAGATGTTTTGGATTACGAACAAACGTTCACAAATTACAAATATGTTTGTGACTTTTAAAAAATATTTTCATTTTTTTAAAGTGTCATGAATTTTAAAATAAGTTTGTGAATACAAACCATTCATGGGTCTAAAAAATGAGCACTAATACAAAGGAAACGTTTGCGAATCTCGAAATGTCGCCAATTTCAAAAAAAGTTCATGAATGCAACAACTGTCCTTAAATCAAAATATGTTCATAGATTTGAAAAAAAAATTGTATTTCATAAAACATTGACCAAGAGTAGACACTCGGTTTACACCTAACCCGTCACGTATCGGCTTACGAAGGTTCACACATGGCTGCTAAAAAATCGGAGAGTGGACTATCATGCAAGAGACTAACTATATGCGTACTTCTAAGCAAATACAATAAATGCATAGAAAAGGAAAGAGAGGTGCTTAAAAAAGTATTAGTTTAATAGCCAACCTTATAGCCTACATCACATTTTTTTGAAAAAAAGGTTGAAACCTCCGGCCTCTACATCAAACAATGCACACAAGCATTTGTTATTAATTATTCAACGAAGTCTGCCAACGTAATACATCAATAAGTTTGAGGTCAACTTCTTCCTCGCAACATCTGTCGCAACTCCTACTAGTTTGATGAAGGAGGTGCACATGATCAGGGTCGCCTGTCCAGAACTCACACCAACGCCTAATATCCAAATCTGGAGGCCTCAACCAAGCCGCCCAACTGCAGGGTGAGGACACAAACCGGTCCAGCGGCCTCTCAGCGGGCACCGCATGCGCGCGCTTTAGAGGCCGTCGCCACCGTTTCCGCCGATCCATCTTCAGAACATGTATTGACGCATAGACCTTGCCAAGCCTACCGTCGACGCCGCCACGACGCCAGACAATGCCACCTCCCAACACATGTCGATCATCACACACCCGTTGCTGAGACCCTGTTGCGCCACACCGCCAAGAATCCATGTCATCTATGCATTACATGCAACGCCACTCCACCGCTGAAACCTTCCACTGGTCTCTCGAGCGGATGCACACCTCGAAGAATGACTCCCCTAATGGGGGAAGGACACAAAGAACACAGCCGTCATCCGATCGACTGATCTGGGGTTTCCCCCGGAGGTAGCGGAAGGAGGTACGGGCTTCACCTCGATGATGCCTTCAAGAAGTATACGGCGCCAGTGCATTGCCATCATCGGCTCCAGCCACCGGCTAAAGACAAGGTCTTCACCCAGATTTGCCCCACGAGACTTCAACTGACAAAATGTGCACCAACTAGACCACCTTCAAAGCCCCAAATCTAGCCGCCCAGATCCAACGACCATCCACAGCAACACTGTCACTGCGGGAGCCCTGACGCTCCGGCCACTGCTTGCAGGAGTTGCGTGCAAGGCTTTGATGAGGTTTTGAACATGGGGAAATTTACCATGAATGCAACGTTTTTGGAAGAAGGCACTGGTTGTTTGAAACTATGCTGCCAAGCACCAGCGTGACTCTATTGCCAATGAGCTTGGAGAATATTTTAGAGATGCAGTGGATGAGGCTAATTGGACAAAAAGCTCCCACTTTTTCGCACATCAACGTACTTAGGGAGCAGGAAAATGTTGGCATAATTGATTAGGTTTGCATAGTCGCCATTCCTACTTGCAAGGTGGAGGATGGTAACAGTTACATCCTCCTTAATAATTTTCCTTTGTTCTTGTTCTGTGGGTACCTCTACACCATGTTAGCAGTAGACTGAACCTCACCTCCTTTTTCAGTGGTATCTTTAGCCCGAGCTTTTTCTTCAACATCAAGAGATGCAATTAGATTTTCAACTGATATCTCCTGTCTCTTATGCTTCAAAGTTGTGGCGAAATTCCTCCATGAAGGAGGCAACTTTGCAATCATGCACCCAGCCACGAATTTGTCGGGTAGAACACATTTAAGGAGTTCAAGTTCCTTCACAATGCACTGTATCTCATGAGCTTGTTCAACCACAGAACGGTTATTCACCATCTTATAGTCATGAAAACTCTCCATGATGTACAGTTCACTGCCTGCATCTGTTGCACCGAATTTTGCATTCAGTGCATCCCACATAATTTTTCCGTCGTTTATGTGCATGTACACATCACACAGACGGTCAGCAAGAACACTCAGAATGCATCCCACAAATATAGTATTGGCTTCCTGGAATTTTCTCCGATCTTCGTCGGTCATTCCCTCTGGAGCACCAACACTAGCGTGGAAAACTTTCAGAGCAGTAAGCCAGAGCGTGGTCTTCACCTGCCACCTCTTAAAGTGCACACCGGTAAACTTATCCGGCCTCAGTGCATCAGTGAATCCAGCCATAGTTAACTCAGGAAATTGCCTATAATTAGGTTTTTGGATTGTTGGAATATTAGGCAAGTTCATGATTAATTCCAGTAAATAATTCATGACTAGAAGAGATACTAGCATGCAATAATCTAGCAAACTAGAAGAACAGCAAGACATGCATAACAGCAGCAAACAGGTAACAATAGCTGTAGAAACAGACATGAACAGAGGATGTTGGACGTACTGATCGTTAGCTATTATGGGTGCGACAGTGTTGATGACGATGTTGGCGACGATCTGCTGCTGACGGCGATGAATACGACGATGAGTAGCACCACCCGACTTGGACGGAAGACGGCCCGTGATGACGAATTTGAGCAGTCGCGCACAGCGCTTCCCAAAAACCTAATTCGTCCTCTCCCGGTGCAGGATCGCAAAGAGGAACGGTTCCGGAGACCTGCTCTCCCACGCACCGATGCACGCCGGCGTTTGGGATGGAGTAGACTACGATGGCGGCGCAAGTTGTGAGATGAGGCAAAACCCTAGGTGTTTTTCGGTGTGTCTCTGGCCGCAGCCGGTAGCTGTATATATATATATTAGGACCAGAGGCGGTATTGTGTCGCGACCACAATCCCAAACCGACTCGGTTTCTAATTCGTATACTTACCGGACAAGAAATCAAAAACTTGTCTGCCAAGACATCAAAATAAAACGGCAAAAGGAAGCTGCGCTCCTGCAAGGAGACGGACCGGATTTCGGCGGACCATTCACGCGCATGTCGCATGTACGCGCCGCCTCGCCTCGCCACGCGAGCGAGCGCGCGCGTGTGGTTTTCCCTTTCTGTTCTCACACACCACTTAGAGTGGTGGAGAGAACCCACTATATAAAGAGGTCCAACTCTTCTTCAACTTCCAAGGTGGGACTAAAATTAGCACCACCACTTGCCATTTTACACATGGGCTTTGAGATTTCAGAAATTGCTATGGGCCTAGCCCATTAATTCTAACAATCCCCCACCAGATCTCAAATACCCATTTAGAGATTTGCCTTCTCTCACCACTTGTTTAATATACCAGTGTTTCAGCAGAGACTGTTAAGTTGAACTTCTGCCTAGAACTTTAAGCTACATCCATTCACAACTTGACAATGGACTATGCCTTGAATTGCTAGTTTTGTGTGAACAGGTTTCACTCAAAGTCTTAACCAGTACCTGACCGCCAGTAGGCTACCCCGCGGTTTGGAGCTTATACGTCATACTCCCTGGTCTCTTCATGAGCTTACTAGAGATCACCCAAATCTCATAGACTGCGACGTTTACAGTCAGAACTCATATAGGTGTGTTCTTTCAAGACTGCTCTGTAGGACAGCATCTTTGCTAATTATAGCCAATAGAACCACATTAAGGCATGTTGCCAACCTGCCTTACAGATCTGAGCCTTACAGCTCTGAGAGTTTTGCATCTTCACTTGGAGACGATCATAAGTTATTACTCTCCTCAGTTAACCAATAGCTTGTTCTTCCCAGATCCTAATTCACGGGATCTCCGATCACAAAGGTTGGGTTACTACTATGGTGTAACATCTATGGGTCTCATACCCATCTCCCTCGATGCAATATCTATCACATTTCGTGATAGTCCCTTTGTAAAGGGATCTGCCAGGTTTTTGTCTGTCTGTATATACGTAACAGTTATTACTCCGGAGTTTTCTCAACTTCCTGACAGACTTCAAACGTCTTTTCACGTGTCTTGATGACTTTGCATTATCTTTAGAATTGTTCACTTTAGCGATAACCGTTTGGTTATCACAATACATAAGAATAGCCGGTACAGGT
Organism: Triticum aestivum; assembly: GCF_018294505.1. NCBI lineage: Eukaryota > Viridiplantae > Streptophyta > Magnoliopsida > Poales > Poaceae > Triticum > Triticum aestivum. Next base: position 557,224,700 of record NC_057802.1, read on the forward strand.
TTTTCAACAACCGGCAAGTCCATCAAGAGCTCACGCAGCCATTCTGCTCAACAGTAGCTGTGTCCAAAGCAGTTAATTCTGCTTCCATAGTTGACCTCGTCAATATGGTTTGCTTGCAAGACCTCCATGACACTGCGCCACCACCATGAGTAAATACATACCCACTTGTTGCGTAAAGTACATCAACATCGGAGATCCAATTTGAATCACTATATCCTTCTAGCACAGCAGGATGCCCTGAATAAGTAATTCCGTAACTCATAGTACCTCTCAGATAGCACAAGACCCTTTCTAGTGCATGCCAATGATCATCACCCGGGTTGGACATGAACCTACTCAGTTTGCTCACAGCAAAGGAGATATCTGGTCTTGTAGCGCTAGCTAAGTACATGAGTGAACCGACAATTTGAGAGTATCTTAATTGATCTCTCGTTTCTTTCTTGTTCTTTCTGAGTGTCACGCTGGGATCATAAGGTGTTGGAGAAGGCTTGCTATCCATAAAACCGAATCGGTTCAAGACCTTCTCAACATAGTGAGATTGCGTTAATGTAATCCCACTCTCATCCTTAATAAGTTTGATGTTTAGAATTACATCGGCTTCTCCCAGATCTTTCATGTCAAAACTTTTTGATAGAAAAGACTTGACCTCATTAATTGCATTAATGTTTGTACCAAATATCAGTATGTCGTCCACATACAAACATAATATGACACTATTGCCCCCACCATGGCGATAGTAAACACACCTATCAGCCTCGTTAATGACAAATCCTGCAGAAGTCAGAGTTCTTTCAAACTTCTCATGACATTGCTTAGGTGCCTGTTTCAGACCATACAAAGATTTTAACAACTTGCACACCTTTCTCTCTTCACCCTTTACCACAAACCCGTCAGGCTGATCCATATAGATCTCCTCTTCCAACTCTCCATTGAGAAAAGCTGTCTTTACATCCATTTGATGAATGATAAGACCATAAGAGGCAGCCAAGGAAAGTAACACTCGAATGGTGGTCATTCTAGCAATGGGTGAATAGGTGTCAAAGTAATCTTCACCTTCTTTGCCGCGCCTTGTACTTATCAATAGTACCATCAGGCTTTAGCTTCTTTTTGAACACCCACTTACAGCCCACAGGTTTACAACCATATGGTCTATCAGTTAGTTCCCAAGTTCCATTAGAAAGAATTGAGTCCATCTCATTATGAACAGCTTCTTTCCAATCATCTACATCCGGAGATGCATATGCTTCTGCAATCGTCTTGGGTGTGTCGTCCACAAGGTATACAATGAAATCATCACCAAAGGATTTTGCAATCCTTTGTCTCTTGTTCCTTCTAGGAACTTCATTGTTATCCTTCTCAAGGACTTCCTCATGTGATTGTTCGAAATATTCATCAGTTGTACTAGATTCAGGAATTATCTCAGAAGAAAATCTAGCAATGCTATGCATATCTTTCATAGGAAATATGTTCTCAAAAAATGTTGCATCACGAGATTCCATTATAGTATCAACATGCATATCAGGTACTTCAGATTTTACCACTAAAAACCTATAAGAAATGCTCCGTTGAGCATACCCTAGAAAGACACAATCCACTGTCTTTGGTCCAAGTTTGCGTTTCTTAGGAATAGGAATATTGACCTTTGCCAAACATCCCCAAGTGCGCAAATAAGAAAGTGATGGTTTTCTCCCAACCCACTTCTCATAAGGGGTTTTCTCTTTATTATTGTTGGGAACTCTATTCAGGACATGACATGAAGTCAATAGAGCCTCCCCCCACCATGCCTTAGATAAACCAGCAGTGTCTAACATGGCATTCACCAAGTCAGTCAATGTGCGGTTTTTCCTCTCGGCCACTCCATTTGATTGAGGTGAATAGGGAGGCGTCCTCTCATGAATAATACCATGTTCCTCACAAAATTCATCAAAAACTTTTGGAAAATACTCTCCACCACGATCGGACCTAAGACGCTTGATCTTTCTCTCTAGTTGATTTTCAACTTCAGTTTTATAGATTTTAAAGTAGTCTAATGCTTCATCTTTAGTTTGCAACAAATAAACATAGCAAAATCTAGTCGCATCATCAATCAAAGTCATGAAATATCTATTTCCACCTTTTGTCAACACACCATTCATCTCACAAAGATCAGAATGTATGAGTTCTAGAGGTGCCAAGTTTCTCTCCTCGACAGCCTTATGAGGCTTTCGAGGTTGCTTAGATTGCACACAACTATGGCACTTAGAACCTTTGGCAACTGTGAAGTTCGGAATTAAACTCATGCTGGATAGCCGAGACATTAAACCAAAATTAATATGACATAAACGAGAGTGCCAAATACTTGCATCATCATTAACATTAGCACAAATTTGGTTTATTGACTTATTGCAAAAATCTGAAAGAGAAAAGCGGAACAAGCCTCCGCACTCATAGCCTTTTCCTATAAATTGTCCAAATCTTGACACGATTACTTTATTGGACTCTAAAACTACCTTAAATCCATCTCGACATAGAAGGGAGCCGCTAACTAGATTCTTGTTCATAGTAGGGACATGCTGCACGTTCCTTAGTTGCACGATCTTTCCCGAAGTAAACTTCAGATCCACCGTGCCAATGCCACGAACAGAAGCATGTGACCCATTCCCCATTAGGACGGAAGAATCCCTTGCGACCTGATAAGAAGTAAATAGAGAGATGTCAGCACACACATGAACGTTAGCACCCGAATCAATCCACCACGAAGATGATTGAAATACTGAAAGCACAATAGGTAAATTACCATACCCATCAGTATTGCTAGCGGTCACCATGTTGACAGTCTTGGAGCTTGTTTTCCCTCTGCGGTCTGCACGTTCAGGGCATACCTTGGAAAAGTGTCCAGGCTTCCCACAGGCGTAGCACTCTAGCTCAGCCTTGTTGAACTTCTTCTTCTTGAAGGTAGTAGTCTTGGTAGGCTTGTTGAAAACAGGTTTGTTCTTCCCTTTATTCTTGTTCTGTGGGTACCTCTGCACCATGTTAGCAGTAGGCTGAACCTCACCTCCTTTTTCAGTGGTATCTTTAGCCCGAGCTTTTTCTTCAACATCAAGAGATGCAATCAGATTTTCAACTGATATCTCCTGTCTCTTATGCTTCAGAGTTGTGGCGAAATTCCTCCATGAAGGAGGCAACTTTGCAATCATGCACCCAGCCACGAATTTGTCGGGTAGAACACATTTAAGGAGTTCAAGTTCCTTCACAATGCACTGTATCTCATGAGCTTGTTCAACCACAGAACGGTTATTCACCATCTTGTAGTCATGAAAACTCTCCATGATGTACAGTTCACTGCCTGCATCTGTTGCACCGAATTTTGCATTCAGTGCATCCCACAGAATTTTTCCGTCGTTTATGTGCATGTACACATCACACAGACGATCAGCAAGAACACTCAGAATGCATCCCACAAACATAGTATTGGCTTCCTGGAATTTTCTCCGATCTTCGTCGGTCATTCCCTCTGGAGCACCAACACTAGCGTGGAAAACTTTCAGAGCAGTAAGCCAGAGCGTGGTCTTCACCTGCCACCTCTTAAAGTGCACACCGGTAAACTTATCCGGCCTCAGTGCATCAATGAATCCAGCCATAGTTAACTCAGGAAATTGCCTATAATTAGGTTTTTGGATTGTTGGAATATTAGGCAAGTTCATGATTAATTCCAGTAAATAATTCATGACTAGAAGAGATACTAGCATGCAATAATCTAGCAAACTAGAAGAACAGCAAGACATGCATAATAGCAGCAAACACGTAACAATAGCTGTAGAAACAGACATGAACAGAGGATGTTGGACGTACTGATCGTTAGCTATTATGGGTGCGACAGTGTTGATGACGATGTTGGCGACGATCTGCTACTGACGGCGATGAATACGACGATGAGTAGCACCGCCCGACTTGGACGGAAGACGGCCCGTGATGACGAATTTGAGCAGTCGCGCACAGCGCTTCCCAAAAACCTAATTCGTCCTCTCCTGGTGCAGGATTGCAAAGACGAACGGTTCTGGAGACCTGCTCTCCCACGCGCCGATGCACGCCGGCATTTGGGATGGAGTAGACTACGATGGCGGCGCAAGTTGTGAGATGAGGCAAAACCCTAGGTGTTTTTCGGTGTGTCTCTGGCCGCAGCCGGTAGCTGTATATATATTAGGACCAGAGGCGGTATTGTGTCGCGACCACAATCCCAAACCGACTCGGTTTCTAATTCGTATACTTACCGGACAAGAAATCAAAAACTTGTCTGCCAAGACATCAAAATAAAACGCCAAAAGGAAGTTGCGCTCCTGCAAGGAGACGGACTGGATTTCGGCGGACCATTCACGTGCATGTCGCATGTACGCGCCGCGCCGCCTCGCCACGCCACGCCCAGGCCAGGCCAGGCCAGCGAGCGCGCGCGTGTGGTTTTCCCTTTCTCTTCTCACACACCACTTAGAGTGGTGGAGAGAACCCACTATATAAAGAGGTCCAACTCTTCTTCAACTTCCAAGGTGGGACTAAACTTAGCACCACCACTTGCCATTTTACACATGGGCTTTGAGATTTCAGAAATTGCTATGGGCCTAGCCCATTAATTCTAACACTATCAATCACCCACGACCTTCACCGTCGCCGAAGGAGATCACAAGAAGCTCGTCCACATCTTGTCGTCGAAGAAACCCCTAACCAGGAGGCTTTAACAAGCTGCGATAGCTACCAACCCTAGAAGGCTGGATCTAGCCCGATAAGGAACATCGGCTGGAGGAGACCTCCAAGCCTCTTCAATGATGGATTCGGGGCCAATGCCAACCCGCCCTTCAACAGGTGGACGGATCCTCCACCATCTTCCTCAAATCCACAGGAGTCAAACACCGCCACACTCCAAGAGCATCCCATCCCCGCCGCCACGCCAAGACGCAAATGTGGGTGCTTATCCGCTCATCCTTTATGAACACAAGCACACCATATCCTTATTAGCACCTTCAAGAGAGTGAGACGACATATCATCTTGAGATTGACGAATTCATCATAAGCGTCTCGAAGTGGACGGGGCGTCTCCTTCCACTGAACACGCATCGCCGAAAATCCTGAAATAAATTCAGGATAATGCGAGCACCTGTACTGAATTCAAAACAAAATCAAAGATTCACAAAATTTTCGCAAATTAAAAGATGTTTTGGATTACGAACAAATGTTCACAAATTACAAATATGTTTGTGACTTTTAAAAAATATTTCCATTTTTTTAAAGTGTCATGAATTTTAAAATAAGTTTGTGAATACAAACCATTCATGGGTCTAAAAAATGAGCACTAATACAAAGGAAACGTTTGCGAATCTCGAAATGTCGCCAATTTCAAGAAAAGTTCATGAATCCAACAACTGTCCTTAAATCAAAATATGTTCATAGATTTGAAAAAAAAATTGTATTTCATAAAACATTGACCAAGAGTAGACACTCGGTTTACACCTAACCCGTCACGTATCGGCTTACGAAGGTTCACACATGGCTGCTAAAAAATCGGAGAGTGGACTATCATGCAAGAGACTAACTATATGCGTACTTCTAAGCAAATACAATAAATGCATAGAAAAGGAAAGAGAGGTGCTTAAAAAAGTATTAGTTTAATAGCCAACCTTATAGCCTACATCACATTTTTTTGAAAAAGAGGTTGAAACCTCCGGCCTCTACATCAAACAATGCACACAAGCATTTGTTATTAATTATTCAACGAAGTCTGCCAACGTAATACATCAATAAGTTTGAGGTCAACTTCTTCCTCGCAACATTTGTCGCAACTCCTACTAGTTTGATGAAGGAGGTGCACATGATCAGGGTCGCCTGTCCAGAACTCACACCAACGCCTAATATCCAAATCTGGAGGCCTCAACCAAGCCGCCCAACTGCAGGGTGAGGACACAAACCGGTCCAGCGGCCTCTCAGCGGGCACCGCATGCGCGCGCTTTAGAGGCCGTCGCCACCGTTTCCGCCGATCCATCTTCAGAACATGTATTGACGCATAGACCTTGCCAAGCCTACCGTCGACGCCGCCACGACGCCAGACAATGCCACCTCCCAACGCATGTCCATCATCACACACCCGTTGCTGAGACCCTGTTGCGCCACACCGCCAAGAATCCATGTCATCTATGCATTACATGCAACGCCACTCCACCGCTGAAACCTTCCACTAGTCTCTCGAGCGGATGCACACCTCGAAGAATGACTCCCCTAATGGGGGAAGGACACAAAGAACGCAGCCGTCATCCGATCGACTGATCTGGGGTTTCCCCCGGAGGTAGCGGAAGGAGGTAGGGGCTTCACCTCGATGATGCCTTCAAGAAGTATACGGCGCCAGTGCATTGCCATCATCGGCTCCAGCCACCGGCTAAAGACAAGGTCTTCACCCAGATTTGCCCCACGAGACTTCAACTGACAAAATGTGCACCAACTAGACCACCTTCAAAGCCCCAAATCTAGCCGCCCAGATCCAACGACCATCCACAGCAACACTGTCACTGCGGGAGCCCTAACGCTCCGGCCACTGCTTGCAGGAGTTGCGTGCAAGGCTTTGATGAGGTTTTGAACATGGGGAAATTTACCATAAATGCAACGTTTTTGGAAGAAGGCACTGGTTGTTTGAAACTATGCTGCCAAGCACCAGCGTGACTCTATTGCCAATGAGCTTGGAGAATATTTTAGAGATGCAGTGGATGAGGCTAATTGGACAAAAAGCTCCCACTTTTTCGCACATCAACGTACTTAGGGAGCAGGAAAATGTTGGCATAATTGATTAGGTTTGCATAGTCGCCATTCCTACATGCAAGGTGGAGGATGGTAACAGTTACATCCTCCTTAATAATTTCCCAGCAGGAGTTAAAAAAGCTCAGATGAATCCGTCCGGCCATGGCGTTGTAACGGAGGGTAACGAGGAGACCACATTTTTAATTTCAAGCTCATCGAAAGGGCTGACAGGTCAGACGATGTATAGCCAAGCTTATCCCAATTTAGACACGTTGAGCGGGGTACGGGGGTTCCAAGGTTTGACTAGAAATGGTTGAGTAGGGCGTGTTCGGAACCTCTCCAAACTCTACAAACTCCACGAATTCAGCTTCTCGGCGTTGCTTCTCGCTCCACCCAGCGATTCCCAAGCGTTCGGAGCAACGCTAGCTTCTCCCACCGATGTAGCCCAGCTGGGAGGGTGTTGGCCTGCTAAGAGCCACTTTGGGCCGGCTGGTGGCAGCCCAATTCGGGCCAGCCTGTACACTTCGCCTGGCGAGGGGATCCACGAAATCACTAATTAAGGAGTACTCGTTGTAAAGAACACCCTATCTTTTCAGGTCACGACAAGTGGCGCACATGCAGCGCGCCATTTATCGCAACCTGGGAGTTTTTCTCTTTTTTCGTAGATTCGTTTATTCAAAACGTTTTATCTCTTAAACCATGCGTCCAAATCTCAAACCGTTTTCACCATTGGATTCCTCGCGTCGAGATCTTCAAAACTAGATCCCATGTTGATAGGTTTTGACGAACTTTTTTTTCACGAAAAAAACCGGACGAAAAAACCAAACCGGGAGCATGGTTTTTTCCCTTTCCGAAAGAGGCACGCCCGTGCCTCTCGCGAAATCACAACCGTGCCTCTCGCGGAAGCAAAACCGTGACTCTCGCGAAAGAAAAAAAAACAGAAAATGCGTTTTGTTTTTCCCTTTCCGAGAGGCACGGCCGTGACTCTCACGAAAGCACAACCGTGCCTCTCGCGGAAGTAAAACCGTGACTCTCGCGAAAGAAAAAAAAATAGAAAATGCGTTTTTTCCGTTTCCGAAAGGCACGGCCGTGACTCTCGCTAAAGCACAACCGTGCCTCTCGCGAAAAAAATGTGACTTTTCACAAAAGAAAGAAAAAAGTAAACGCGTTCTTTCGCGCAAAAAAAAAATTTCCAAATTTTTTTTTTTGTCGAAACGCTAAGGAAGACCGGGGAAAAACCAAAACATCGAAAAAACCCGGAAAAAAACCGTTTAAAAAGCCGAAAACGCGTGTGGAAAAATAAAAAAAACAAAATCTGGAGGGAGCGTCCAGAGCGCGACACGTGGCGAATGGCTGAGAGCGCGCCAAGTGGCGCTGATCGTTGCGAGGCTCCCCAAGGAGCGCTCATTAACTAGTTGCCCCCGGGGATCGATCGTGCGTTTTAGAGCATCTCCAGCCGTTCGGCCCCCCTGCGCACCGCCCGGCGCTATTTGGGCCGAACGGCCGGCGTTTTTTTGGCCCTGGGGGCGATCTAGCTCCCAGCCGCGCCCCCAACAGTCGCGCCCAAGGCGTCATAAAATTCAAACTTCACATTCCCGCCCCACAAAAACGCCACAAGTCCGGCGATCACAGCGCCACAAGTTCGGCGATCACCATGCCACAGTTCGGCGATCAATAAAACTCGAAAGTTCGGCGTTCAAAAGGAATGACGTGTATGTAGTCAACGCATCAAACGGCGGCGTCGACCTCCGGCGTCGGGCTGGCGGGAGGCGTGTGCGGGCTGGTCGGCGTCGGCGCGGCTTCTGTGATGGGCGTCGTGGAGGCATCATCGCTCGGGCTCATGCTCGGGCTTGGCGGCGGCGTTGGGGTCGGCATGGGAGTTGGCGCAGTCGCTGACGGCATCTGGTTCATGATGAGGCCGCGCTCCGCCGGGTACCACGCCTTGACCTGCTCGTCCATCGTCGACACATCCGTCCCCATCAGGAATGCCAGGTTGGTGTTCCTCTTCTTCGCGGCGATGTTGGTCCGGAGCAGGTCGAGCTTGACGGCGTTGTTCTTTATCAATGCCGACCATCGCGCCTCGATTTTCTCTTCCCTCTAGGCGGCGTGGTACTTGGCGTCGGCGAGGCACTGCTCGATGGATGCTTGTAGCCGCGCGGTAACCGGCGCGTCGCCCTTCGCCTTCTTGGCTAGCTTGTTGCCGTCCGAGCGCCCATCGCCCGCGCCCGGCGTCGGCTCGTCCGGCTTGTATGTTTCCTTGGCCTTGGCGAGGGTACGCCGGACTTCCGCCCAGGTCTCGCACTTCTCGATCCGTGAGAAGACGTGGAGGTACTTGAAATCTTGGTCGGTGCTGCTGTCCTGGCGATACATGGCAAACATCCGCACCATCTGCGCTGAGGAACAAGAGTCGGCGGCGCACGGCGAAAAGAAAAAGGCATAGACCGGCGTGTCATACCTGACCCTCGATGTTTGCGCCGCTCTCCGGGCGAGCCGCTATCTCCTCGACGATCCCATGCCATTTTTTGCACGCCGTTTGGATGATCGCCCAATGATTCGCGATGGCCTTCGAGCCGCGCTACATGTGGACGCCGTTGAAGTAGGGGTCGACCAGCTTGCGCTCGTCGAACTCGGCCTTGGTGCACTCCCAATACGTGTCGACACTCTGGTTCGTGCCGGTGATCGGGTCGAGGCAGACGATTTTCCACGCTTCGGCGAGGCACTCGTCGTCCTTGGACGCCCACTTGATGCGCGGCTCGCCGGTCCTGGCCGCCCGCTTCTTCTTCTTCTTCTTCTTCCCTTTCCTCGGCGGAGCAGGCGCCGGCTCCTCCTCCTCCTCCTCCTCTGGCTCCTCCTCGCCGTAGTCGAGCTCGCCGTCCATGTCGCCGTTGCGGTCCATTGCATCATCTTGGGCAGTGAACCCGGGGGAGGCGGCAGCGGCGGCCGAGCCGGTCGTGATCATGTCATCCATGTCGGCTTCCATCACGTCGGTGTTGCTGAGATGCAACGAGGAGGCTTGGGAGAAGAGCAACGCACCACGGCGCAGAGGTGGCGTCGGGGAGGATGCGTAGGCCGGCGGCGAGTAGGTGTACGGGGTTACTGCACGCCGGCGAAGGCGAGCGAGGGTGTGCGCTGGGCCGGGTGGCCATGTGGAAAGGTGATGTTGGGGTTGAACCCGCCGTGCGCGTCGCCGTCGGCGTATCCCGGCGAGGGCATGCAGCTCCAGGGGTGCGGCGACGACGAGAAGTCGGTCGGAGATCCGACGTTGGGCTGGCTCCAGGCCGCGTACGGATCGTGGCCGCCGGGTGGATTCATCATCCCCGCACGAGACGCCTCAGCTTGTTCGGCCACGGATCCGCCTGCTCCGCCACGGCCACAGCCGCGAGCGCCGCCCTATCCCGGGCCTTCTTGGCGTTGGCCCTATTCCGCCGGTCGGTGATGACAGCCTCCCGGTGCTGAACTTCCGCCTTCCAGATGGTGTTAGACATGCCCGAGGGCTTTGACGGCGGCGCCCTCTGCTTCCTCTGCTTCGGCTGGGTGGTGGCGACGGCGGTGGCATCCGTAGCGACGCGGGGACCACGTACTTCTTCGGAGGCATGGCGGCCGGCTGGAGGGGGCAGGAGGAGGAGAATGGTGGGAGGAATGGAGAATGGGAGGGAAACCGAGGGGGAAAGCGGGGGCGGGAAAAGGGCCTCCTCTCGCCGACAGAGCGGACCCACGCCCCTTTTCGCTTCGGCCGGCGCCCCCAAGCGACCCCCGGGGGCTTGGGTTCGGCTCGGGTTCGCCGGCTCTTGTTTCGGCCAAAACCGGCACCAAAAGAGGTCCGGGGGCACGACTGGGCCAATTTTTGACCGCCGGCGCTAAAAAAACGTCTTGGGGGCCTGTTGGGGACGCGGCTGGAGATGCTCTTAGACGAACCGTTTCCTTTAGCGGTGGCAACTAGCTATAAATATTGCGAACTCCTCCTTCTCGTTTACGTGGAGCTAGGCTTTCCCGGCTTCTCGTTTTTACACTATGGGCTGAGAATTTAGCTTCTTGGAGCCCAATTGCAAGCGTTCTGGATAAATTCATCTGTGGAGTTGGTGGAGTTAGAAGCTAGAGAGGATCATAACACGGCCCTAGCCTCCTTATCCTCCTTTGAAATTGCAACTCCCCCAAGGCTTTTTTTAGCGTTTGGATGAACTTCTTGCGACGTCGGGCACTTGCGTGATGTGGAAAATTCTAGTGGTTGCGTCCCCCTTCTTGATCCACGTCAATCTGGAACGTTGCCTCATGAGAGATTTCTGAATTGCATATAGAGCTAGCATCTTCGACTTTCCGTTCGTACGCAGGGTGCACTCGACCGCGATCTTAAGCTGGAGTTTGACACTGCCCACATTCTCTCGATGACACTTCTTGAGGGCTTTTGCAGTGCGGAACAGTCGAGTATGGAGTCTGCGCATCGTAACAATGAGAATTGGCTTGATCCATGCGGCCTGAACTGTTTCTTCGAAGTTGTTGAGTATGTATTTTATGTTGCACGTGTATTGAAGTTGTGGCCCACCTTCTAGTTTTGTATAGTTGAGGTAGAGGCCTTTCCTTGTATTATATATGCGTGCATTAGCACCCCATCAATACAATCATCATTGTATTGGCAAAACATCTCTCTACATGGTATCTATTGTAAGTTGATCCTAACCTAGCCGCCGCCGCCGCCGCGCCTCCATCGCGCCGCCGCCGCCGCTCCCTCCACCTGCCGCCGCCGCCGGTTCTCTCCGGTCGCCGCCGCTTTCCGTTGCACTCGCCGCCGCCGCGCTCCATCCTCCTGCCGCCGCACCCAGCCGCCGCCGCCTCTAGCCGCCGTCGTAGGTCCATGCCGCCGCCGCCGCTCATCCCTATCGCCGCCGCCGCCGCCGCACATCCCCACCGCGCGTCGCCGCTCCTCCCTGGCCGCCGCTGTGACTCCTCCCCCAGACGCCGCCGCCGCCGCTGCGATGTCTTCTGCCGCGTCGTCTCTCTTCGGCTACATGTATGCAGACGCGCCGGCCTCCTTCACCCACATGCAGCCAGCCCCTCCAATGGCCAGCGGCCATGCTCCGCCCGCCCCGTTGATGGGTTCTCCAGGCTACTTCACCACCTGCGGTGGTCCCGCACCCGCCGGGTGTTACCCGTTGCCGCCACCCGCGCCTTCCCAGCAGCAGCTGCAAGGTGGAGGGGGCCGACGCACCCGGCGTGGCGGCCGCCGTCGCCGCCTGCAGCAGCAGCCGGTCCAGGGCGCCGGGGGGGGGGGGGGGCGCACTACCAGCAGGCTCTTCCCGCGGGCCACCAGGGGTTCCTCGGCGCGCCTTACCAGTCGACTGGCGCCGGCTACGGCGCCCTCCTTGCGCCGCCGCCCCTCGGTGGTCATGGCCCGCCCGCCCCGGCGCCGCCCTATGGGGGCCTTCCGCCGCCGGCGGCACCTGTGCCATGGGACCCCACCCTCCTCGCCACCCAGCACTCCGCGCCGTCGCCGAGTAGCTCTGTCGGTCGAGGCGACTGGTACATGGGCTCAGGTGCTACTGCGCACATGACAGCTCATCCCAGTAACCTAACCTCCTCCACTCCCGTTCACACACCCACTCGTATCACCGTCGGCAATGGCTCCACCTTACCTATTACTCATATCGGTAGCACTAGTTTCCCTCCACTTTCACACGCATCACTATGTCTAATGTTCTTGTTTCACCTGAATTAGTCACGAACCTAGTTTCCGTTCGTCGTCTTATTCGTGAGAACCCACTTACTGTTAAATTTGACGGTGTTGGCTTTTCTGTGAAATACGCCCGTACCCGGATGGTCCTTCACCGGTGTGACAGTCCCGATGAGCTCTACCCCGTGCACGCCGGCGCCTCCACCTCCACACCCGTCGCCCTTGCCACCGGCGTTGACCTTTGGCACGCTCGCTTGGGTCACCCCAACCACACCGTTCTACGTCAAATTCTTAGGAGTTTCTCTTTCTCATGTAATAAGCTCGACGAGCACTCTTGTGAGGCTTGTCGCTTAGGCAAGCACGTTCGTCTTCCCTTTAGTGCGTCTTCTTCAGTTTCCATTTTTTCGTTTCAATTACTTCATAGTGATGTTTGGACATCTCCCGTTGCGAGTAACACGGGCTATCTATACTACTTGGTGATTTTAGATGATTATTCTCATTATGTGTGGACTTTTCCTCTTCGTCGTAAATCCGATGCTTTAGCCACACTCACCGCCTTTTATTCCTATGTCACCACCCAGTTCAGTCGCCCCATACTTGCACTCCAAACTGATAACGGAAAAGAGTTTGACAACGTCGCTCTTCGCACACTTCTCGCCTCTCACCGCACCATCTTCCGTCTGACTTGCCCCTACACTTCACAGCAGAACGACCGTGCCGAGCGCATTCTCCGCACTCTTAATGACTGCGTTCGCACATTACTCTTTCACTCTAACGTGCCCGCTCGGTTTTGGCATGATGCCCTCGCCACCGCCACCCTCTTAGTTAACATTCGTCTGTGTCGTCCTCGGTGGAACTATGCCCCTCACCACCTTCTCTTCGGTACACCACCGTCCTATGATGGTCTCCACATCTTTGGGTGCCTCTGTTATCCTAGCACCGCGTCCACCACGCCACACAAGCTCGCACCCCGATCTGTTCCATGCGTCTTCCTTGGCTACCCTCCCAACACCAAAGATTACCGGTGCTATGATCCTGTCACTCATCGTGTGTACACCTCGAGGCACGTGTACTTTGTCGAGGCGGTTTTCCCTTTTTTTCACGTCCCTCTGGCTGTGGATTCTTCGGCGCCGGCCCCCGCGCCCCCTACCTGAAGCGATGCGCGGCGGCACCCCCCGGCGGCCCCCTGGCCCAGCGCCTTCTGCCGCCACCTCCCGGGTTCTCGACTCCCTCCCCCGAGGTCGAGTCTGACCGGGCCCTCGGGTCCCCGTCTCCCTCTTACGTGGTCGCATCGGTGGGCACCCCGCCCGCCACCCCTGCGACGGGCTCGACCTCGACCTCGCTCGTCGCCCCTTCCGCCGCTGGCTCAGGTGGCGCTGCTGCCGCGACCCCCCCCCCCCCGGCCGCGGTTCTAGTACCCACTGCCGCGGCCCCTGCCGCCGCCCCGGGCGCACCTGTCGTGGCCGCGGCCCCCGCCGCGGCGCCCGCGCCATTCCCGGCCCGGTTGCTCCACCACTTGGCGTGACTACCCGTGCCCGAGCAGGAGTGCATCGTCCGAGCACGCGCTATTCCTCCGACGAGTACGTGTGCGCTGCCTCGACATCGACGCCATCACCCGTCCCCACCTCCACTCGCGCCGCCCTTCGGGATCCCCATTGGCTGGCTGCGATGCAGGAGGAGTTTGACGCCCTACAGCGCAACCGCTTGTTCCGCGACCCCCCCACCCGAGCCAACATCATCTCTGGCAAGTGGGTGTTTCGCCACAAGACTCGCCCGGACGGTTCTCACGAGCGCTACAAGGCTCGATGGGTGGTTCGTGGTTTTTGGCAACGCGCGGGCGTGGACTTCACCGACACCTTCGCCCCGGTTGTGAAACCGGGCACGACCCGCATCGTCCCGCACGACCCGCATCGCGCCTGGCCTGTGCACCAGTTGGACGTTTCCAACGCCTTCTTGCACGGCCATCTCGCCGAGCAGGTGTTCTGTGAGCAGCCTACTGGCTTCGTCGACGCTGAGCACCCCGACTTCGTGTGCTTGCTCTCTCGTTCTCTTTACGGGCTGAAGCAGGCGCCTCGGGCTTGGTACCAGCGTATCGCAGCCTTCCTGCAGTCTCTGGGATTTCGGTCCACTCGCTCCGATGCCTCACTCTTCGTGTATCATCAGGGAGCTGACACTGCATATCTGCTGCTCTACGTCGACGACATCATCCTCACGGCATCCGCGCCCGATCTCCTTCAGCGGCTGACTGCTCGTCTTCGTGATGAGTTCGCCCTCAAGGACTTGGGGCCCCTACACTACTTTCTCGGCATCGAGGTGATTCACTGATTCGCCGGGCTGATGGCTTATTTCTGCATCAGCAGAAGTACGCCTACGAGCTTCTGGAGCGTGCCGGTATGCTTAACTGCAAGTCGGCGCCCACCCCCGTCGACACGAAGGCGAAGGTCTCTGCTCTGGAGGGGTCTCTCGCGTCCGATGGAGCGTTTTATCGCTCTATTGTCGCTGCTTTACAGTACTTGACGCTGACTCGACCCGACCTGCAGTACGCCGTTCAGCAGGTGTGCCTCCATATGCACGCCCTGCGTGACTCTCACTGGACCTTGATGAAGCGTATTCTCCGTTACATACGCAGCACCATGTCTTTGGGACTCACCCAGACGGCCTCCGCCTCCACCGACCTCGTGGCCTACTCGGATGCCGCTTAGGCTGGCTGCCCCGACACGCGACGCTCTACGTAGAGTTACGGCGTCTACCTTGGGCCCTCGTTGATCTCTTGGTCATCGAAGCGGCAGCCCACGGTCTCCCGCTCCAGCGCCGAGGCAGAGTATCGCGCTGTGGCCAATGCCGTGGCCGAATGCTCTTGGATACGTCAGCTGCTCCAGGAGTTGCTTTGTGATGTTCACAAGGCCACTCTTGTCTACTGCGATAACGTCAGCGCGGTCTACCTCCCCGCCAACCCGGTGCACCATCGACGGACGAAGCATATTGAGCTCGATATTCACTTCGTGCGCGAGCAGGTTGCCCTTGGACGTGTTGGGGTTCTTCACGTGCCGACAACGCAACAGTTTGCCGATGTGATGACTAAGGGATTGCCTACTCCCGTCTTCGAGGAGTTTAGGTCTAGTCTCTGTGTCTCCGGCGACGCTTCGACTGCGGGGGGTGTTGGGTATGTATTTTATATTGCACGCGCGTGTATTGGAGTTGTGACCCACCTCCTAGTCTTGTATAGTTGAGGTAGAGGCCTTCCCTTGTATTATATATGCGTGCACCAACACCCCATCAATACAATCATCATTGTATTGGCAAAACATCTCTCTACAGAAGCCATGCACCTTGAGCCAGAATTTCTCAAACTTAAAGAAGGTAGTATTTGATGCTGATGTGTCTCCTTGGAGGAACATGGGGCAGTGGTCGGAGCACATAGTGGGACGGGCTTGAAGGTACGCTGCCGGGAACAACATCTGCCAATCGTTAGAACAAAAGACATGATCAATCTTCGTTTGGGTATTCAAGGTGAAGGATTTTGCTGCTCGTTTGACCATGTGAAATAATGCATGAAAGTTAAGAAAGAAAGAAAGAAAGAGATAATGCATTGTTAGTTCCTATTTCATGGACATGTGCATATATATATATATATATATATATATATATATATATATATATATATATATATATATATATATATATATATATATATATACATACTTCGCAGAAAAAAGTGGGTATTCAATTGAATAAACATGACTTAAAGTGGGGTTGCCCCTGTCCCGACCCTTGCATGCGTGTGATCAGAAGTGGGGGTTTGGAGAGACGCGGTTCATATCTGGCCTCGTGCGATCAACCTCTATGATCAGGGCTACACCAGAGGATGGATAAGTGGCTATGCGGTATGCCCGAACCGGGCTGGGACCTGGAGAATGAGATATTGAGCTACTGGACTGTATATTATGAGGAGAGAAAGAACAAGAGGCGGTGGGTGGGCTACTGCTTGTTTTGGGATGCATGGTCGTGTATTAGTTTCATTTTTCCTGAACATGTACTTGTAGACGCTAGGTATACATAGTTTTTGACAAAAAATAATGAATACCTATGACTTGTAGTGGGTTCACTCCTGATTGGACCAATATATCGACCCTGCTAGAGTTGCTCTAACATGGAGGAAAATTTATAACCCGGTATAAGTTTATACTGCCAACTGTTTACACCAACCTGGCTGAGAAGAAATGACTTTTCCTCACCGCCCAACACTAATCTATTTATGCACTTGACGGGCTACTTTGGATCCTACGGATGAGGGTCTAGTGCATGAGCTTATTCTCCTTGTTCGTGAACCTCTGGCCGCCGTAGCCCTGGCCTTGTCGAGCGCAGGCGGTGCCGGTGGCCGGCCGATAGCAGGGCGGCAGCCATATGTACCAGGCTACCAGCAACATGCACGGCGGAAAGTTTGCTGGCGCAAAAGTCTGTACGTGATGTTTCCTACTGCCCCATCCTAAAATATGAGACGTTTTTAGCAGTTTAAATAAACTACAAAAATGTTTTATATATTTGGACGGAGGTAGTAAATAAGGCGACATATGAAGAGATTTGTTAGACCTAACCATGAGTCAACAACAGTTCTGACATAGTCTTTGGTTTCAGAAATATTTGTGACACCACTAAACAAATGGGATTATAATTTCCAATTTAGCCGGATGACCAGAACTTTTGACTTAAATCCAACATCAATTTAAGACAAAACAAAAGTTTGAAACTGGCTCAAATTTTTTGACCAAAATGCAAAATTACCTTTTACAAGATCAAAAATTTGGTATTGAAATTAATGTCAGAAGTGAAACCAATTACCCGCTCAAACATAATGTTTGGAAATAATTTACATCAAAATTAATTGTCACTATTAATAGTCAAATCACCTCTTAAGGGCAACACAACAAAGCTTGACGCTCCAGGCTTCCTCCTTATGGATGAATCAGAAATCAATTTCTCAACCTTGTAGCTAATGTGCTCCCACAACTTCGTGTTTCCGTCTTCGATAAACATCTCTTCTAGCCCATGGCATTCTCGGCAAAGAATTTTATCAGCTTGGCACCAAGACAATTCGCCGCCCCAAGCCGAAACTGCAAGGCCACTCTCGCCAAAGAGCTCCCTAAGCAGTCGAACGAGTGCTGGCTCAAGCCAGGGATCTCGGAGACCTCATCGTAGTTGGCGGCGTCATTTCCTTTGGGTGACATCGTCGTCGGCTTCGAGTTTCGATGGCGGGTTAGAAGATCGATGGACTTTTCACGGTCAGCACTGAACTTCCTTTCTAGGAAGCGGTTTTCATCATCGTGCTCGTGCCAGTAGTGTAGGTAGTGATGGTCCGCGGTGAGGTTGATCCGGAGGTCATGGAGCATGGGGCAGCAGTGGAGCAGGTTTGCGATCGCCACTGCCGCCGTCTTACCTTTGGGCCTGTGCACTCCGTGCAGTTCAAGGCGCTGGAGAATGGAGAAGGTAGGCAGGAGCTCAGCCCTCCTCTCCTCGCTGAGCACAGCCATGTCCTAGGTTTCTCTCGTCGGTTTGCTTGTGGCGGCGCAGAATTTTGTTCACTCTTTCAATGCGGGCGGGCGGCACAAAATGCAGGTCGGCATGTGCCAAGTCCGGCGGCGGCGGGCTCAGTGAGAACGGCCGGAGAACCCCCTTATACCTGAAGCGACGTAGCCTCGGTGCGTCGATCTCTGCCGGGACAACGCCGGCCTTGTCCACTATGTAGTGTCGCAGCGAGCCATCGTTGTTCTTCCAGTTGCACCTCTCTAGGGCGAGCACGGTGGCCGCAGGGAGCCGGAGCAGGGCTTCTGCCGGCGGCAGAAGGGAAGTGTTAACGAAGTCCCACTGGTGGTAGATCGGCGAACCAGAGTCCGGCTCCCTGTCTGTTGGTGGTAAGATGATGACGGACTCAAAGTGGACGGTGGCGAGTGCAGGCGCGGCGTCGATGAGGCTCTGGAGGGCGTCGAGCCGCACGGTGCCATGGTGCAGCCGCAGCGACGAAAGGCGCGGGAACACAACCGCGGAGGCCGGCGGAAGCGGAACGAGGTCGCTGCAGTTGGTGAGGTTGAGCACGCGGAGGTTCTCCGACGGCACGAAGCCTAGGTTGAACACGTAGACGCCGAGTGAGCTGAGGTTGATCTCGTCGTCCGAGTAGGCGTCCCAGCAGGCGCCGTACGTGCGGCGGTCAGACTCAGAGTCGTCGGCTTCGAGCGGAGCTCCTCGACGCGGCTCACCGCACGGTGGGAGAGCAGCTTGGCGAGCGCGCCGTGCTACCGCGACGACGACGACGGAGGCAACTTCACATCCCTGCGGCTGTTCAGGAATACGTCGATAGACTTGCCGGTGACACGAAGGGCGAGCCTCTTGACGGGGACGTCTGCGGCGTCGAGCGCCGCCTCGGCCGCGGCCACAAAGGCGCCGCGCCGGGAGGAGGAGAGGTCGTCGTCCCAGCTACAGTCCTCGACGTCCGTCTCCAGGTTTACGGCGCCTGAGGACCGCCAGAGCGGCGAGCGCCATCGCCGCGAGAGCGCGGTCGTGGCGGCGGCCTGCTTGCCTGGGACGAAGTGGAGGACGCGCAGGAGGAGCTCGTCGGGGAGGTCGGACAGGCGGTCAATGCCGCCGGCCATCGTCTACGTCGGCGGCAACAGCGGCGAGTGCGATCGCGATCGCGGTCACGATGCGTGTTGGGTCTCTTTTTACGGGACGGATTCGTACATGTGTCGGTTTGGGTTTGGAGGCGAGGGGATACACGTGAAACGTTCGCGTCATCCTCTCTCGCGAGCGCTTTTGGGCCGGGCCTATGCGTGCTGCTCTTTTTTTTCTCTAGGACAAAAAATGTTCCGGAATGTAAAAAGTGTTCAGTAATTTTACAAATGCTCTGAATTTAAAACGATCGAGAATTTCCAAATATGTTCATGAATTAAAAATATGTTTTAAATTTAAAAAATCACAAATAGAAAAAATATTCACAGCTTTTAGAAAAATCACAAATTTTAAAAATTCAGTGAATTGAAATATTGTTTGCAAATTTAAAAAAAAAGACACAAATTTCAACAAAAGTTTGTAAATACAAAAGAATCACGGAACTCACAAACCAAAAATTAAAGAAATGTCACGAATTTTAAAAGATGTTCGTGACTTGAAAAAAATGTTCCTGAATTAGAAAAATATTTGTGAATTTTAAGAAAGATTCATGAATTCATAAACTATTCGTGAAATCAAGAAATGTCCAAAAATTGTGAGACTGCAAAAACATTCATGAATTTTAAAAAGTAAAATTAAAATAGAAAAATGAAAAAGGAAAGGAAAGGGAAAAGAAAAAGGAAATAGACAAAAACCGAGAAAACTAAAAAAAAAAGTTGATGAAAAATACTTGTGAATATCTAAAACCTTCCCAAAACCGATGGAAGAAAGGCTCTCTAAACCCCGAATATGGGTCAGCCCATATGTCGCGCGAGCGTTCCCGGGGGGGTCCGTGTTACCTGGCTACTCCCCGACCTATATGGGAAATAGGAACCGTAAAAGGCAAGTGGACGACATCCACACCTATACACACTAAGATGTGTATTAACTAGACCTTAATCGTGTTAGGGCTCACTGCACATGGGCTTCAACACAAGGAAGCTCATAACTTGGCTCGCCGACCACATTCACCAGCATTGCCCTCACCACTATTGGAGCGTCCATGTAGACATCAGTAAACCTCAGCCACTTGAAGTGCGGCACACAAGTGTGCACAAAGACACCAAACTACATCTGCTATTTCAAAGCAGAATGTCCTTATAACTAGTGAAATATCAGGATGCCCAATGCTATACTAACAAGGACAGGTCAAATAGCCGAGTATCTTTCTAATTGGACAAAAACACGACGAAGGGGAGTTTGTTAGTGGGGCAAAGCTTTAGCTTGTGCCCATTGGTCAGGGACCAAACCATACCCTTCATGTTTCTAGAAAACCATTTCACCATAGTCCCGACTAACCCCGGTTTCTCATCCCATTGATGCGTACAATATTATCCCTAAATGTGAAACGTTCGTCGGATATATTTTTGATTGAGGAATATAAAGCCATGTGGTCAGATCTGTCAGCCAGGCATTCAATGTCCCAAGACAGTTGATGAGCGTATGTAGATGAGTTGAGTTCCATATGCCTCGGCAATTGGGTCCATCATGTATGCTATGATATGCACAAGACGCTGGGTGTCGTGAGGTCGATGGGCAGCCGTGCCGTTGCGGAGCCTTCCACGGTGCCATTCGTGTCGGGCGTGAAGGAGATACGGTATTCATGGCTAGCAGTATACTACGGTTAAACTAAATCGGCTGGCTGCGGTGGGCAGAGTCCCCTTTAGTGAAGCCGGACATACTTTAGTGAAACGCTAGAATGGGTTGTCCGACGGCCCAGTTTACCACAGCCGACGTTTTGGCCTATGCAACAGCAGTCCATAGAACAGCAGGGCCAGGATTTGACAGATGGTTGTACACAGAAGATCCAACGGTTAGAAACGTCTGTATTTGTGAACCGATGGCTAGAAACGCAAAACGCTTAGAGGGCTCGCTTTAGGCTAAGTTTTACTGTCCTAAACTAGTAAGATGCCCATGCGTTGCATGGAACACCGAAATACATTTATCTAGGAGTTGTTTATTTGACAAAGTATGTGGGGGTCATCTCATGTGTAACAAATATCTATAGGTTTCTTCGGATATATATTCATTCTTCTGTAGAGTTCACAAGCATCTGGTGTTGGGGAACGTAGTAATTTCAAAAAAATTCCTACGCACACGCAAGATCATGGTGATGCATAGCAACGAGAGGGGAGAGTGTTGTCCACGTACCCTCGTAGACCGACAGCGGAAGCGTTATCACAACGCGGTTGATGTAGTCGTACGTCTTCACGATCCGACCGATCAAGTACCGAACGCACGGCACCTCCGAGTTCTACACACGTTCAGCTCGATGACGTCCCTCGAACTCCGATCCAGCCGAGTGTTGAGGGAGAGTTTCGTCAGCACGACGGCGTGGTGACGATGATGATGTTCCACCGACGCAGGGCTTCGCCTAAGCTCCGCAACGGTATATTATCGAGGTGTAATATGGTGGAGGGGGGCACCGCACACGGCTAAGAGATCTCAAGGATCAATTGTTGTGTCTATGGGGTGCCCCCCTGCCCCCGTATATAAAGGAGCAAGGAGGAGGCAGCCGGCCAAGGGAAGAGGCGCGCCAAAGGGGGGAGTCCTACTCCCACCGGGAGTAGGACTCCTCCTTTCCTTGTGGGAGTAGGAGAAGGGATGGGGGAAGGAGAAAGAAGGAAGGGGGCGCCCCCCTTCCCTAGTCCAATTCGGACCAGACCATGGGGAGGGGTGCGGCCACCTTTTGAGGCCTTTCTCTCCTTTCCCGTATGGCCCATTAAGGCCCAATACGAATTCCCGTAACTCCCCGGTACTCCGAAAAATACCCGAATCACTCGGAACCTTTCCGAAGTCCGAATATAGTCGTCCAATATATCGATCTTTACGTCTCGACCATTTAGAGACTCCTCGTCATATCCCCGATCTCATCCGGGACTCCGAACTCCTTCGGTACATCAAAACTCAATAAAACTGTCATCGTAACGTTAAGCGTGCGGACGCTACGGGTTCGAGAACTATGTAGACATGACCGAGACACGTCTCCGGTCAATAACCAATAGCGGGACCTGGATGCCCATATTGGCTCCCACATATTCTACGAAGATCTTTATCGGTCAGACCGCATAACAACATACGTTGTTCCCTTTGTCACCGGTATGTTACTTGCCCGAGATTTGATCGTCGGTATCTCGATACCTAGTTCAATCTCGTTACCGGCAAGTCTCTTTACTCGTTCCGTAACACATCATCCCGCAACTAACTCATTAGTCACAATGCTTGCAAGGCTTATAGTGATGTGCATTACCGAGTGGGCCCAGAGATACCTCTCCGACAATTGGAGTGACAAATCCTAATCTCGAAATACGCCAACCCAACAAGTACCTTTGGAGACACATGTAGAGCACCTTTATAATCACCCATTTACGTTGTGACGTTTGGTAGCACACAAAGTGTTCCTCCGGTAAACGGGAGTTGCATAATCTCATAGTCATAGGAACATGTATAAGTCATGAAGAAAGCAATAACAACATACTAACCGATCGAGTGCTAAGCTAACGGAATGGGTCAAGTCAATCACGTCATTCTCCTAATGAGGTGATCTCGTTAATCAAATGACAACTCATGTCTATGGCTAGGAAACATAACCATCTTTGATTAACGAGCTAGTCAAGTAGAGGCATACTAGTGACACTCTGTTTATCTATGTATTCACACATGTATTATGTTTCCGGTTAATACAATTCTAGCATGAATAATAAACATTTATCATGATATAAGGAAATAAATAATACTTTATTATTGCCTCTAGGGCATATTTCCTTCAGTCTCCCACTTGCACTAGAGTCAATAATCTAGTTCACATCACCATGTGATTTAACATCAATAATTCACATCACCATGTGATTAACACCCATAGTTCACATCTCTATGTGACCAACACTCAAAGGGTTTACTAGAGTCAATAATCTAGTTCACATCGCTATGCGATTAACACCCGAAGAGTACTTAGGTGTGATCATGTTTTGATTGTGAGATAATTTTAGTCAACGGGTCTGCCACATTTAGATCCATAAGTATTTTGCAAATTTCTATGTCTACAATGCTCTGCACGGAGCTACTCTAGCTAATTGCTCCCACTTTCAATATGTATCTAGTCCGAGACTTAGAGTCATCTAGATTAGTGTCAAAACTTGCATTGACGTAACCCTTTACGACGAACCTTTTGTCACTTCCATAATCGAGAAACATTTCCTTATTCCACTAAGGATAATTTTGACCGCTGTCCAGTGATCTACTCCTAGATCACTATTGTACTCCCTTGCCAAAATCACTGTAGGGTATACAATAGATTTGGTACACAGCATGGCATACTTTATAGAACCTATGGCCAAGGCATAGGGAATGACTTTCATTCTCGTTCTATCTTCTACCGTGGTCGGGCTTTGAGTCTTACTCAATTTCATACCTTGTAACACAGGCAAGAACTCTTTCTTTGACTGTTGTATTTTGAACTACTTCAAAATCTTGTTAAGCTATGTACTCATTGAAAAAACTTATCAAGCGTCTTGATCTATCTCTATAGATCTTGATGCTCAATATGTAAGCAGCTTCACCGAGGTCTTTCTTTGAAAAACTCCTTTCAAACACTCATTTATGCTTTGCAGAATAATTCTACATTATTTCCGATCAACAATATGTCATTCACATATACTTATTAGAAATGTTGTAGTGCTCCCACTCACTTTCTTGTAAATACAGGCTTCACCGCAAGTCTGTATAAAACTATATCCTTTGATCAACTTATCAAAGTGTATATTCCAACTCCGAGATGCTTGCACCAGTCCATAGATGGATCGCTGGAGCTTGCATATTTTGTGAGCACCTTTAGGATTGACAAAACCTTCTGGTTGCATCATATACAACTCTTCTTTAATAAATCCATTAAGGAATGCAGTTTTGTTTATCCATTTGCCAGATTTCATAAAATGCGGCAATTGCTAACATGATTCGGACAGACTTTAAGCATAGATACGAGTGAGAAACTCTCATCGTAGTCAACACCTTGAACTTGTCGAAAACCTTTTTGCGACAATTCTAGCTTTGTAGACAGTAACACTACTATCACTGTCTGTCTTCCTCTTGAAGATCCATTTAATCTCAATGGCTCGCCGATCATTGGGCAAGTCAACCAAAGTCCATACTTTGTTCTCATACATGGATCCCATCTCAGATTTCATGGCCTCAAGCCATTTCCCGGAATCTGGGCTCATCATCGCTTCCTCATAGTTCGTAGGTTCGTCATGGTCAAATAACATGACCTCCTGAACAGGATTACCATACCACTCTGGTGTGGATCTCACTCTGGTTTACCTACAAGGTTTGGTAGTAACTTGATCTGAAGTTACATGATCATCATCATTAACTTCCTCACTAATTGGTGTAGGAGTCACAGGAACAGATTTCTGTGATGAAC
Organism: Triticum aestivum; assembly: GCF_018294505.1. NCBI lineage: Eukaryota > Viridiplantae > Streptophyta > Magnoliopsida > Poales > Poaceae > Triticum > Triticum aestivum. The sequence goes on from NC_057802.1 coordinate 557,249,236, forward strand.
TACTTTCCAATAAGGGAGCAGGTACAGTTACCTCATCAAGTTCTACTTTCCTCCCACTCACTTCTTTCGAGAGAAACTCCTTCTCTAGAAAGGATCCATACTAAGCAACGAATGTCTTGCCTTCGGATCTGTGATAGAAGGTGTACCCAACTGTCTCCTTTGGGTATCCTATGAAGACACATTTCTCCGATTTGGGTTTGAGCTTATCAGGATGAAACTTTTTCACATAAGCATCACAACCCCAAACTTTAAGAAACGACAACTTTGGTTTCTTGCCAAACCACAGTTCATAAGGCGTCGTCTCAACGGATTTTGATGGTGCCCTATTTAACGTGAATGTAGCTGTCTCTAATGCATAACCCCAAAACGATAGTGGTAAATTGGTAAGAGAGATCATAGATTGCACTATATCCAATATAGTACGGTTATGACATTCGGACACACCATTATGTTGTGGTGTTCCGGGTGGCGTGAGTTGCGAAACTATTCCGCATTGTTTCAAATGTAGTCCAAACTCGTAACTCAAATATTCTCCTCCACGATCAGATCGTAGGAATTTTATTTTCTTGTTACGATGATTTTCAACTTCACTCTGAAATTCTTTGAACTTTTCAAATGTTTCAGACTTATGTTTCATTAAGTAGATATACCCATATCTGCTCAAATTATCTGTGAAGGTGAGAAAATAATGATATCCGCCACGAGCCTCAATATTCATCGGACCACACACATTTGTATGTATGATTTCCAACAAATCTGTTGCTCTCTCCATAGTTCCGGAGAACGGCGTTTTAGTCATCTTGCCCATGAGGCACGGTTCACAAGCATCAAGTGATTCATAATCAAGTGATTCCAAAATCCCATCAGTATGGAGTTTCTTCATGCGCTTTACACCAATATGACCTAAACGGCAGTGCCACAAATAAGTTGCACTATCATTATTAACTTTGCATCTTTTGGCTTCATTATTATGAATATGTGTATCACTACGATCGAGATCCAACAAACCATTTTCGTTGGTGTGTATGACCATAGAAGGTTTTTTTATTCATGTAAACAGAACAACAATTGTTCTCTAACTTAAATGAATAACCGTATTGCAATAAACATGATCAAATCATATTCATGCTCAACGCAAACACCAAATAACACTTATTTAGTTTCAACACTAATCCCGAAAGTATAGGGAGTGTGCGATGATGATCATATCAATCTTGGAACTACTTCCAACACACATCGTCACCTCGCCTTTTACTAGTCTCTGTTTATTCTGCAACTCCCGTTTTCGAGTTACTACTCTTTAGCAACTGAACCAGTATCAAATACTGAGGGGTTGCTATAAACATTAGTAAGTACACATCAATAACATGTATATCCAATATACCTTTGTTCACTTTGCCATCCTTCTTATCCACCAAATACTTGGGGCAGTTCCGCCTCTAGTGACCAGTCCCTTTGCAGTAGAAGCACTTAGTCTCAGGCTTAGGTACAGACTTGGGCTTCTTCACTTGAGTAGCAACTTGCTTGCCATTCTTTTTGAAGTTCCCCTTCTTCCCTTTGCCCTTTTCTTGAAACTAGTGGTCTCGTCAACCATCAACACTTGATGTTTTTCTTGATTTCTACCTTCGTCGATTTCAGCATCACGAAGAGCTCGGGAATTACTTTCGTCATCCCTTGCATACTATAGTTCATCACGAAGTTCTATTAACTTGGTGATGGTGACTAGAGAATTCTGTCAATCACTATTTTATCTGGAAGATAAACTCCCACTTGATTCAAGCGATTGTAGTACCCAGACAATCTGAGTACATGCTCACTAGTTGAGCGATTCTCCTCCATCTTTTTGCTATAGAACTTGTTGGAGATTTCATATCTCTCAACTCGGGTATTTGCTTGAAATATTAACTTCAACTCCTGGAACATCTTATATGTTCCATGACGTTCAAAACGTCTTTGAAGTCCCGATTCTAAGCTGTTAAGCATGGTGCACTAAACTATCAAGTAGTCATCATATTGAGCTAGCCAAACGTTCATAACGTCTGCATCTGCTCCTGCAATAGGTCTGTCACCTAGCGGTGCATCAAGGACATAATTTTTCTGTGCAGCAATGAGGATAATCCTCAGATCACGGATCCAATCCGCATCATTGCTACTAACATCTTTCAACATAATTTTTCTCTAGGAACATATCAAAAATAAACAGGGAAGCAACAACGCGAGCTATTGATCTACAACATAATTTGCAAAATACTATCAGGACTAAGTTCATGATAAATTTAAGTTCAATTAATCATATTACTTAAGAACTCCCACTTAGATAGACATCTCTCTAATCATCTAAGTGATTACGTGATCCAAAGCAACTAAACCATGTCCGATTAACACGTGAGATGGAGTAGTTTCAATGGTGAACATCACTATGTTGATCATATCTACTATATGATTCACGCTCGACCTTTCGGTCTCTGTGTTCCGAGGCCATATCTGTATATGCTAGGCTCGTCAAGTTTAACCTGAGTATTCCGCGTGTGCAACTGTTTTGCACCCGTTGTATTTGAACGTAGAGCCTATCACACCCGATTAACACGTGGTGTCTCAGCACGAAGAACTTTTGCAATGGTGCATACTCAGGGAGAACACTTTTATCTTGAAATTTTAGTGAGAGATCATCTTATAATGCTACCGTCAATCAAAGCAAGATAAGATGCATGAAGGATTAACATCACATGCAATCAATATAAGTGATATGATATGGCCATCATCATCTTGTGCTTGTGATCTCCATCTCCGAAGCACCGTGCTTGTGATCTCCATCTCCGAAGCACCGTCATGATCACCATCGTCACCGGCGCGACACCTTGATCTCCATCGTAGCATCGTTGTCGTCTCGCCAACTTATTGCTTTTACGACTATCGCTACCGCTTAGTGATAAAGTAAAACTATTACATGGCGATTGCATCTCATACAATAAAGCGACAACCATATGGCTCCTGCCAGTTGCCGATAACTCGGTTACAAAACATGATCATCTCATACAACACATTATATCACATCATGTCTTGACCATATCACATCACAACATGCCCTGCAAAAACAAGTTAGACGTCCTCTACTTTGTTGTTGCATATTTTACGTGGCTGCTACGGGCTTAGCAAGAACCGTTCTTACCTACGCATCAAAACTACAACGATAGTTTGTCAAGTTGGTGCTGTTTTAACCTTCGCAAGGACCGGGCGTAGCCACACTCGGTTCAACTAAAGTGAGAGGGACAGACACCCGCCGGTCACCTTTAAGCAACGAGTGCTCGCAACGGTGAAACCAGTCTCACGTAAGCGTACGCGTAATGTCGGTCCGGGCCGCTTCATCTCACAATACCGCTGAACCAAAGTATGACATGCTGGTAAGCAGTATGACTTATATCGCCCACAACTCACTTGTGTTCTACTCGTGCATAGCATTAACGCATAAAACCAGGCTCAGATGCCACTGTTGGGGAACGTAGTAATTTCAAAAAAATTCCTACGCACACGCAAGATCATGGTGATGCATAGCAACGAGAGGGGAGAGTGTTGTCCACGTACCCTCGTAGACCGACAGCGGAAGCGTTATCACAACGCGGTTGATGTAGTCGTACGTCTTCACGATCCGACCGATCAAGTACCGAACGCACGGCACCTCCGAGTTCTACACACGTTCAGCTCGATGACGTCCCTCGAACTCCGATCCAGCCGAGTGTTGAGGGAGAGTTTCGTCAGCACGACGGCGTGGTGACGATGATGATGTTCCACCGACGCAGGGCTTCGCCTAAGCTCCGCAACGGTATATTATCGAGGTGTAATATGGTGGAGGGGGGCACCGCACACGGCTAAGAGATCTCAAGGATCAATTGTTGTGTCTATGGGGTGCCCCCCTGCCCCCGTATATAAAGGAGCAAGGAGGAGGCAGCCGGCCAAGGGAAGAGGCGCGCCAAAGGGGGGAGTCCTACTCCCACCGGGAGTAGGACTCCTCCTTTCCTTGTGGGAGTAGGAGAAGGGATGGGGGAAGGAGAAAGAAGGAAGGGGGCGCCCCCCTTCCCTAGTCCAATTCGGACCAGACCATGGGGAGGGGTGCGGCCACCTTTTGAGGCCTTTCTCTCCTTTCCCGTATGGCCCATTAAGGCCCAATACGAATTCCCGTAACTCCCCGGTACTCCGAAAAATACCCGAATCACTCGGAACCTTTCCGAAGTCCGAATATAGTCGTCCAATATATCGATCTTTACGTCTCGACCATTTAGAGACTCCTCGTCATATCCCCGATCTCATCCGGGACTCCGAACTCCTTCGGTACATCAAAACTCAATAAAACTGTCATCGTAACGTTAAGCGTGCGGACGCTACGGGTTCGAGAACTATGTAGACATGACCGAGACACGTCTCCGGTCAATAACCAATAGCGGGACCTGGATGCCCATATTGGCTCCCACATATTCTACGAAGATCTTTATCGGTCAGACCGCATAACAACATACGTTGTTCCCTTTGTCACCGGTATGTTACTTGCCCGAGATTTGATCGTCGGTATCTCGATACCTAGTTCAATCTCGTTACCGGCAAGTCTCTTTACTCGTTCCGTAACACATTATCCCGCAACTAACTCATTAGTCACAATGCTTGCAAGGCTTATAGTGATGTGCATTACCGAGTGGGCCCAGAGATACCTCTCCGACAATTGGAGTGACAAATCCTAATCTCGAAATACGCCAACCCAACAAGTACCTTTGGAGACACCCGTAGAGCACCTTTATAATCACCCATTTACGTTGTGACGTTTGGTAGCACACAAAGTGTTCCTCCGGTAAACGGGAGTTGCATAATCTCATAGTCATAGGAACATGTATAAGTCATGAAGAAAGCAATAGCAACATACTAAACGATCGAGTGCTAAGCTAACGGAATGGGTCAAGTCAATCACGTCATTCTCCTAATGAGGTGATCTCGTTAATCAAATGACAACTCATGTCTATGGCTAGGAAACATAACCATCTTTGATTAACGAGCTAGTCAAGTAGAGGCATACTAGTGACACTCTGTTTGTCTATGTATTCACACATGTATTATGTTTCCGGTTAATACAATTCTAGCGTGAATAATAAACATTTATCATGATATAAGGAAATATATAATACTTTATTATTGCCTCTAGGGCATATTTCCTTCATCTGGGTGAATAGAAAATACAGGCAAAATAGATAAAAAAATATCTTTTACAAACAAAAGCGTTCAAGTGTTCAACCTGCATCCAAAACTTCATGAAGAAATAACATTTATTGTGCTTTTGCAAAAAATAATCTTTAAAAATTAATTTTTGAGTATCGATTTTTTTATACCATCATGAATGTAACCCGGGATGACTTGGAAGGGGGCGGAGGAGATTGCGAGGAAGAGGGGGTCGTGGTGGTGATCCGCAATGCAACCTGAGAGAAGGCATGAGAGGCGTTGAGGGGAGACGGCGCCGAGAGCAGCGATCTCTCCAGATCATTCTTATTTTTTTCTGAGATGGCTAGATGACGTGAGAGGGAGAGATGGTTGAATATGAGAGGCAAGGGTTATGTACAAACTAGGTGTGGAGTGCGGGGGGGCTTTTTGCAAAACTGACATAATTTATCGCATATGTGTTGAAGTAAATCGAACGGTTGTAAATAAAGAATGACCGGAACACTATCATTACCAACTCAGTTTTTTATAGGAGTATTGAGATTTAAGGAGTTTGTAATCACATGGATAAACATACATTAATCTGTTAATCTCCGATCTAATGTGGGAATTGTTTTAGGAAAGTTTTCAGAAGAAATCGGAATAGTTATCCAACATCCGTATATACTCCCTTTCGAGTACGTACGTGTTTGTGAAGAGAACGTACACGGATACATCTTCCGCATCTCGCAGATCGATCGGCGCCGCGCGCGATGAGTGACTCGCAGATCGCCGCCGACGCCGGAAGCGACCGCCTGAGCAACCTCCGCGACGGCGTAATCGGTCACATCCTCTCCTTCCTCGAAACCAGGGAGGCCGCTCGCGCCGCGACGCTCTCGTCGCGGTGGCGCCACGTCATGGCCAGCGTCCACACCGTCTCCATGTCCATGGAGCTGCCGGAGCGGCCCGCCTTGGGCTACGGCTACGATGGCCGGTACGACCGCAACAAGGTGCGGCCATTCATCGCCGACGTCACCGCCGCCCTCCTCTCCCGCAACCGTCGCCCGTCCCCCGCCGCCGCCGCGGTGCCCCTGCGCGCGCTCCGCGTATCCATGGAAAGATACTGCCCCGACGAGAGGTCCAAGGTGGACCAGTGGGTCTCCTACGCCCTGTGGCATGCCGCCCCAGAGTTCGAGCTCGACCTCCGCCTTGGCCGCGGCCCCATCTGCAGTGGCCCCGGCAGCCTCCACCGCTTCCATGACGATGTCGCCGCCGATAGCCTTGTTGGGGATCAAGCCGTCGCCGGGAATCCTCCGATGTCTGACCCCGAGGTCCCCGACGACAACCGTTCCCTCCGTGCGCACCCTGAAGACGATGTCCCGTCCAGCGACGATGAGGAGACGGCAGCTCGGTCGTGGAATCCTCCGCCGTCTGGAGAGTACACCTACACCGTCCCGAGAGGACTCTTCTCTTGCGCCGCGCTGCGATCGCTCCGTCTAGGCTACTGCAGGCTCTCCCCGCCGGCAGCCGTCAGCCTGCCAGCTCTCGAGGCCCTCCACCTCACCCACATCCACGGAGACGAGGAGGAGCATGTGCAGAGGCTGATCTCCGGCTGTCCGCGCCTGGCCGACCTGACGCTCGAGGCTTGCGGCACGGTGACCGCGCTATCCCTCCTCAACAACCCACACCTCCGCAGGCTCGCCCTCCGGTGCTGCCACAACCTATCCAGCCTTGCCGTCGACACGCCGGAGCTCGACTCCTTCGAGTACCGTGGCGCCGTCCCCGACAGCTCGGTCCTCACCGTGGACGGACCTTCCGTCCGTCACGTCGTGCAAGGTCGACATCTGCACGACGATCCGCCCCCTCGAGGAGGCGGGGGAGCGCGTCAAGCTGGGTTCGTTCCTGCATCAGCTGGCCTCGACCGCGAAACACCTCCAGTTATGCTCCGCTCGCATGGGCTCGTGGTTCGTGGATCTCCCCCTGCTCCCCGCCCTTCGTCATCGCCACGACGAGCACCATCCTCCGGCGAGCCCCGAACCTGGAGCTACTGACCCTTTTCTTTGAAGAAGAAGCGCCACTCGAAGGGTCCCGTGAAACGGAGTGGCAGTGGCACTCAGGGCTCGATCACCACGCCTACGTTCGCCGCCGTAGCGAGGGGGAGCTCCTTGACGCGCACCGTCTCCACTACTGCCGGCACGACACCCTCGACGACGCGCTGGCACCCGCGACGGTCCCGCCATGCCTGGGGAGCTGGGTGAGGAAGATCGAGCTGGTGCATTACCAAGGCGGCAGGGCGCAGAGGACGTTGGCCAGATTCTTGCATTGGATTCAAGTGGAGTTGATGCGCGAGATGGAAGGTTGGGTGGTCAATGAGCTAGCCAACAAAGACTTCTGTTGATGGATGCATATTAATTGCTCGATTCTCGTATGATCTTCTTTGATTATCAGCTCAACAACATGCACTGTATACGTAGCAAACTACTCCCTCCGTTTCTAAATACAAGTCTTTTAGACATTTTAAATGGACTACAGCATACGAATGTATATAAACATATTTTAGAGTGTCGATTCACTCATTTTACTCGTATATAGTCACATGTTGGAATCTCTAAAAATACTTATATTTGGGAACGGAGGGAGTAGTTGATTAATTTATACTACTATGTTATCGACGAACAACGCTCAAGCTGGTCAACTTTGGCGCGCCAACAAAATTAACACACACAAGAAAGAAAGCATATCAGGTAGTAACAATTAAGCAGTATCCATCTTTATGGAGATCGATAAGATATAATCAATAGTCTAGTACTGGTATAAATGCTATCAAAATCATCTTTTTTTTCCTGTTTTCCTGTCTAAGCTAAAGCGACCCGGTGGCTACGGGTCCTGTCCAAAAATGTCCTTGCCTTCCCTATGGCATGCCATGCCGCCTCAAAACTACCTACAGCCCAATCTATGCTACTCCGACTTCCAGCTTCGGATGGATGGGTTTTCACTGCGGTATGCCTCTGTGTTATGACGACATGATCGGAGCAGGCTGGTACTTAAATTCCGGCAAACTCTCGAGCCTGCAAGCAAAAAACAAACAACAATCAAACATGTGCTTGTCTTGCTGCTTAAGAGTGGATTCATTGCCAACAATATACTCCCTCCGTTCCTAAATATAAGTCTTTTTAGACATTTCAAATGGACTACAACATACGGATGTATGTAGACATATTTTAGAGTGTAGATTCACTCATTTTGCTCCGTGTGTAGTCACTTGTTGGAATCTCTAGAAAGACTTATATTTCGGAACGGAGGGAGTACATTGCTATCTCGGAGCACACAGCGAAATTTAAGGTCAGACCGCATGCACGCACGTACCTTTGCCTAACTTTGAGAATGCCGGTGCCAAGTTGCATGGGTATGCCCATGATAATGCACTCACTGACTCCATCTATCTGATCCTCACGCCCGGCGTATGAAGCATTGAAGAGATGCTCCGAAGTTTTCTCGAAAGAGGCCAGCATCAGCACGCTGCTCTTCATCTTCGCAATCCCATATCTCGTGATGCCCAGGACTTCCCCCTGCTCAGAGCATCAACGCGGGCAAGGGCAGCATGCTCGTTAGTCTTCCAAGGAGATGAGGCAGGCCAGAGATGGATTGCAATTGTAAGATCAAAGTTTCATGATTGATGATTACTACTACTGTACCTTGTATGTCATCAGATCTGCCAGAAGCATCATATGTCTCAGATCAATGATCATGTTGTTGCTCTCAAATGTATACTGAATCTCATCGATGATAGATCTCCTTGCGGCCTCGATTCCGAGTGTCTGGTTCACCTCCATGATGTGATTACTTTGTGTTTTCATAGCGTCAACTCCTGGAGCACCCAATACTGCTAACAGGTTTGTTCTGTAATACACAATGAATGTACTTGGTTACCATATATCATCTCACAAAAATACTCACAGCAAGGATTCCCAGAAGCAATTCGCTAAAATATTTCAACACATCATTGAATGGAGGTTGACAAAGAAAGAAATTAGAAAGCTCATGATCTCTCTTTTTTCAAACGGAATGAGAAACAGTCCATGAAGTTTTTTAGAGAGCGCTCTTGCGATTGACACTTTCCAGCAAAGGTAACAACAAGCTCCTCACTGGCAGTAAACTTCATGCCGCCTAAGCTGAATAAATAGTAAAAGTCTTACCCTTCAACCAGCAGGTTATATCTTTCGATGGTTTTGTCACGTCCTTTAACGGGGTTGACAACAGCTCTTTCAACAGTTGGAATACCCTGAATTGATTAAAACTGTCAGCAACATCCTAATAATGGTACCCCAAAAAAAACATAGCGCGTCATGTTTACCTTCACAATCACTTTTGGAAGCATGGATTTGAGATTGTGCAGCTCAAACTGGAGTTTGGATCTATCTGTTCCATCTGGATATATTCTCAACTTGGCTTCATCAATTACACGAACATGCTGCGATCATATACCATGATTACAACCACAGAGAACGTATTGGACGTATCACATCAAACTCAAAGCGTTATTCATACCTGAGATTTTAACTTGAGTTTTGGATAATTTATTATTGATAGCTGCACAGAGTCGGCATTGATTCCTTCGTACCCCTGAGCTTCTATTCGTTGCATATCAAGTTTCACAACCAAATTTGGCTGGCTTGATTTCAAGACAATCTTTATGGCTGCTGCCACCTGTTCAGGCATTACAAGGCTTCTCAGCAAGTTGAGTGCTTCCTTACAAAATATATCTGTTACACTAATAGCTTTTTCTTCATTTCCATGCTCATGTAGAAAAAGAGATGCAAGGACTACAGTACCAGACAAACTAAAACCAAGACAAATCATTGAATAATCTCCACTTCAAGCCAACACATGTTAACAGTGCAATATTTTGCTATTAAAGTAACAGTTATTAACATTATTATAAGAAAACTCATACAAAAAATATAATTATATTTGTTATTTTAGTATCATAAAAACAGCCAAATACAAATAAAAGTTTCGGCATCAATAACGAAAGCCCAAACTTCCTTGATTCTGGGATTGAATTTCTTGCTATAAACTTGTTTTAGACTGTCCTTTTCAGGCCTTTGTAGTACTCTTTGCAAAACCTAGCCCACCCCCCCCCCCCCCCCTAGGTCCTTTGAACATGGTCATCCGCATATTTTGTGAATTGTGTATTTTACAATATATATAATATAACTATCAGGGCCTCCTGTAAAGTTTCTATAATGCATAAATAATTTAATGCCTGGGAAATGACAAATAATCTATATATGCAACATGTTCTTTTAAAAAGAATAACAGGAGGAAAGTGCAAGCAGCCAAACTTTCTTTGTGTGCGCGTAAAATTTTAAAAGAAATTCTGAAAAAATATACCTCACCCAGCACTACTTTCTCGATACAACGTTTCACCTTTACGCCAAATGACTCATCCTGCCCAGACAAAAGTTCTGCAGTTATAATAGGTGTGCTTATCTTTTTAGCAGCATTGATGATTTCCTTGATGCGAGGAACTCCAAGAGTAACATCTTTATTGGTGTTCATTAAGGAAACAAGTACTTAGTGATCTAAACAATCTTATAAAAGTTTACAGAGGGAGTATAAAGGAAATGAATCTAGTGAATTCTACATCATGTGTTTATATTTACGGACTTTGTATGCCACAACATCGTACCATATTAATAGTGACGGCATAAAACCACCTTGTTCGAACTGTTGACAGTATCATGTTATATTTGTTAAACTATAAATGACAAGAGCAGGCCCCTAAATAAAAAGTTTCAGATAAGAAACTGAATATGCCCCACTTCAGCATGTTAAAACACCACAATTTTCCTTAAATACATAGCACAGAAAGGATACTCATGCTGGCTACTCCTGCAAAATGAAAGGTTTTCAGTGTCATCTGGGTCCCAGGCTCCCCAATACTCTGAGCCCCGATTGCACCAATTGATGCTCCTGCTTCGATTATTTTTGAGTGATAACGAGATAAACAAGTATCAAGAAAAACCTGAGCCAGGAAAAGGAAAAAACAAGTCATGTAGCAGACCGACAGAAGAACAAAATGCACGGACAAACTATAAATAACAATCCTTGGAGCGGATCTAAAACCAGTCTTACCTACTGTGGTACTGTGTATTACCAAAGATTCATTTCTCAACAAAACTAGGAAAATGTTGCATCAGGAAGTGTTTGGTGAGCATATCACAGTTGAAGTGCTTGAAAGAGGCTCACAAATTTACATTCAATTAATTTAGGAGTGGTTGCTAGTTTGGTATTGACATCGACAGAAAAAGCAAGGCACATTTTGCGGGGCAAGCAACAAGCATAAACCACCAGCTTGTTTAATATAAGAAATTTAAAAAGCCTACGAACTTGACAAGTAGATCAATACAGCATGCAACTTATGCAGTTGCTTAACTCTAAACACATGAATGAACACCAATAAAGGACCATAACAGTAAACCGTTACCATACTGATCTACTTGCTGGTAGAGAAGTTGATAATCTCATGCATTTAAATGAGAGATCTAAAGTCTGACTGGATTTTTTTTTCTTCTTGGAGAAAAAAAATGGAAGATTTGTGCCTCAGATACATCATGCATAGATAGACAAAAGAAGTTTAGGTACAAGCCTAAGGCTCAGGCTACACCCAGCCAACAACGGCACTTCCTACATTACCCAGCGACATCACATCCTACTCCCAGCAACAGCAAAGTCGACCTTGCTGTACCTACTGTTGACCATGCCTAACTGGATATAAGCGATGTGTCTAAGATTACAGCACTTTGACAAAGCAATTATGAATTAGTAAATGCAAAGTATGATACATACCTGCAGTTGTTTTGCAGCTATGCCAGAAATATTAGCAGCAACGCACTCCTCAATGCTGGAGTCCTTCCTTCCCACATGATCTTCATCTAGGTGAAGTGCCCGCCTTGTGTTTCTCAGCATTTTGATGCGATTCCCGACAAATTTTGTTAACAATTCCTTGAACCTATCGCTACAACCACCAGCTGAGGGGTCTTGTTCGGAGAGCTTATCATTTAACATTTGTGAGATTGCCTCAGGAGATAATGTTTCATGTCCCCTTTGAGGACATGTGGCCTACAATGTCAAGACATCATTGGTCAATGAACAGAGCACAAGGCACACTTTCCTTTATCAATCTAAGAAAGTATTCATGTATGTTAGAACTAACCATGACTTTCATAAACAATTGGTCCAGATTCAAGGGGTTGCCACCTTTTCCTTCCATCTTTACAGGATCCATGCCATCATCTCCATAGACGAATTGAACTATACCACCACTAGCATTGCGGACTGTCTGATCATAGAAAACTGAGAGATCTTCCAAACCCTTCATTAACCTACGGGACATGTATCCAGTTTCTGCTGTTTTGACCTATGATTAGAAGTTCACAAGAAAAAAAAAACAGATATCAGACTCCAACTAAGAAATAAAATGATATATCTACGTTTTTGAAAGAAAAAGGTTATTTGAAGTATCCAGAAGGCGTATTGAGTCAACTGGCAGTGCCCAGTGTATTCCACATCAGTCCAGTGAAAAGTAAGACATGTCGTAGCTCATGTCTATAGGCTATTGGACAATGGATATGCCCCCAAGTTAGTATAGTACTCTCTCCGATCCAAAATAAGTGTCGTGCTTTTAGTTCAAATTTGAACTAAAACCATGACACTTATTTTTGGATCAGAGGGAGTACCAAATAATGTCACATTGCTAGCATATAATAGCTACCAAGTCTGACATAGTTGGTAGGTTGTTGCAGATACCAAAAAATAAAGTTTTGATGTATGCTACTCCAGGTTTTAGAAGTTTGATGATGTCTTCTTACTGTATCTTGCCTTTTGATGAGGCTGGGATTACCCTTTCCCTTTACTGAAATAACTAGTAAGCTGAAATGTTATGATCTGATCTTTAAAAGTTGCACATTCTAAGCTGCCAGGCTGGCCCAATCAGTGAACTAAATTACAGATCAGAAACAGAGGAAACCAATAGAGTCTAGTACAAAGAAGCAATATTTTATGCTCAAATAGACTACAAATTTTTGATATGTAATACTGTAGTATGCAACCAAAATATGATCTAGATTTAGACCTACCGCTGTGTCAACAAGACCTTCTCTTCCACCCATTGTATGGAAGAAAAACTCTGTAGCAGTCAAACCGGTATAGAATGAATTAGCAACAAAACCTTTCGCCTGCAAATAGAAGACAAAGAAAATAACTTAGCTGAAGAGAACATACATATGTGTTGTCACAATAATATGATCCCACACACTGAATACAAATAAAATGGCAGTTGGACTAAGTAGAAAAGAAAAAAAGATTAAAGATCAATTAGTAAATTCTGACTACAAATGTCATTTCATGTAATGCCGTATGCAAATAATACACTACTACTATACGAACAAATGGATTGCTCACTGTCATTGATAAAAACTAGTTGAAAAATATCATCCGGCGTGTCACTGACATGGGCCACATGCGGACATGCCTCACAAGTCATCCTCAGGGTGGATGGAATTTTCAAATCTATACAACTTCGTGATGGTACTTGGCTAATTTTGCCCTAACAGTCTGAATCTTTCTACAGGATATCCTGCAACAGAGTTGACGGGCCCTCAACAAAATAAAGATTCACATAACCATTCAGCCAATTTTCAAGTGTGTGGTGCATGGCATACGAAAAGAAAAAGTGGTTGCACAAATGAGCAAATCATATTTCTTAGTCCTGTTCTTACCGCGGGGGTCTTTGAATTTATAGGGAAGTGAGGAAGCGTTCGATCTATAAAACCATTTGGGGCACGGCGTCCTCCAACTGATTGTTGGCCAACACATACAACCATCTGACTGATATTGATTGGAGAACCTTTAGATCCACACTGAGACATAATCAATGGGCTGTTCCTCCAGTGAAGTGTACTCATACAGTGCTGAAAAAATAAGTTTCAACTCAAGTCATTCAATGCACAAGTATGATTAATTGAAAATGGACACAACAGGTTCGCCAGTGGACTTGAATCATTTATCGATACTTTCACTAAATCCTCACTTTAAAATAAAAATTAGGCTAGTGATAAGAAACTTGTGCATTGAAAAAATCAGGCTAGTCAAAAAGAGATCTGTACAAGGAAAATTTGCTAGGTAAAACTGCAAAGTTGAGATACTGCAAACATAATATCAAATATTAGACTGAAGGAATCTGACGCCGAAGTTTTTCCAACTTGTACAATATAGGGTGTTCAAAAGCAGCTTTCTCCAAGCAGCTGATGTGAACAGTACACCTACGGTTGTACTAGAGTATCAAGCAGCCAGGTTGGTTGGGTTTGCCAACCCGTAATTGAACACCCCTAATATATAGTTGTATAAAAAGAATCAGGCTAGAAAAACAATCAGAAGCTAATTGGTTAAGGAATCGGGATGGACCAAGAAAACCAGTTAGAACTTACATCTCCAGCTGTGTCTCTTAATTTATTTAGTACACCAGATATCCGAGCCTCCAATGTTTGAGCTCTACTGCATCCTGGTTGTGGTTTGAGTGCACCCTTTGAATATTGAGCAATAAGCTCATGGCATTCTTGATATCCTTCTCCTATTGTTTTCCCCTTTTTCTCATTTAGACTTTCTCCTGGTTGGACATCATCCACACCAATTGAAAACCCATGATTCCCTATGAACCTTGCACTGCAGGAGAAAAGGTAAATACCTTGGATCAGGACAAACTTTTCATAAACTAGTTTCGCATAGCAATTTACAATCACAATTGAAATAAGCAACTATACAATTGATAATCTGCAAAATTTCAATGAGAATTGCACTATATGAATTTGGAAAAAATGTGTACTAGGTATGATCTCAGAAAGTAAATAAGAAAAAGAAATATATTTGTATACAAGTTAGAAGAAAGTAAAGATGGTGCCTTTACGTATGATCTCAGAAAGTAAATAAGAAAAAGAAACATATTTGTATACAAGTTAGAAGTAAAGATGGTGCCTTCACATTTTTATTCTCTTGAGCAAATGGATAAGAGAAAATTAGTACTATGGTACAACATTACAAATAATTAAGAAAGGATAATGTTGTACAAATCTTTGAACTAGTCTCACCTAAACTTCGCCAGACGATTCATACAGCTTGCTGCAGCGTGAGAATTATAATCTCTTATAAGAACGGAGAACATGCCCTCATTATTCCCATTACCTGGAAGACAAAACGTCAATCAAATTTTGGTTTGCTTTCAAATCTGTCAAGAAAAGTGAAAATAAAAAATACTAGGCCAAATGAATAATGCTATTTGCTAATGTGAGTGCTGAAATGCACACCATCTGTTATATGTGGTTTATGGCATGATTCATGAGAGTACATCATGACAGAGCTATGACAATGAATAACTAACACTCCTGAAAAAGAAGGAAATATCCCAAGAACACGATACATAATGTCCTGGAATCTAGATTGACATGGATAATTTAGATATGACCATACAATGCACTATTTCATACAGTCAATAAATTGGCATACATCAATAATACCAAGGTCCCATTTCCTCCAAAAAACAATTCCAAGGTCCAATCCTGAGCTTTGCACTTGCATCCTAAACTCTGTAGTATAATTTCTGAATTTTTTCTCCAACATGCATCAAAATGTGTGTCATTTAACATTAAGGAGCATGTCAAAATGACGCAGAGATACAAGTAAATCCCAAAACAGAATGCTCAAAAGCCCAAAAAAAACAAGAATTATCTATCTAACACTGCAAAAGAAATAAAGAATAAGAAGCCATGAAAACCAAAAAGAAACTAGCAAGCAGAAAAAAAAGCTAAATAGAGATTATCATCGCAAATGTTGGGCGCCTCTTAAGTGCAAGATATTTGTTTGGCTAGGGGCAGCCAATTGCTATTGGACTGCACATTGTTTGGAGCATATGGCTTACAACATCCAGATGAATGCCTTCTGTGAAGCCAGGAGGATGAGACGATCTCCCATCTCCTTACAAACTACGTCGTATCCAGGAGATAAGGTGAGGGCCTCCAGATCATTGATCACTCACTCTTTGGAGACTGGTGCAAGAGAAATGCGCCGTCTTCAAGGATGCATGGTCAGACAACCAGCTGAAGTTCTGAAAGTTGGCAGGAGCAAAGGCGCTTTGCCTGCTCCCACTTCACGCTAGGCCTCCAGATGCAGTGGTAGCTTGAGCTGGGGAGTGGGTTTTCCTTGACCACTCTCTGGTTGTCTTTTGGTAGCTCTGTTAGTTTGTTAGCTTAGCTTGCTTTCGATGCTCTTGCATCACTTCTTTTCTCTGTGCTTTTTTCTGTTGTTTAGTTATAATTGTATTTTGCGCCTTCCTGGCGTTCTCCTTCTAATGAAATATGACATGCGCTTTGGGGCGTGTTCAAGAGCGAAATCATTGCAAAGTAAGGTTCGGCTATTGCACAAAAGTGAAGCATGGTAGCGTAGACTAATAACAGTTTGCTGCTTGGGTGGAACATACATAGTTTATTTTACAAGACAAGACGAAAAACTACTCTTCCTACATCAAATAAACAATTTTCAACACTCAGGCATATAAATAAAATAGTCTGAAGCATTACAATGAAAAGAAAAATTATGCAGTAGAAACAGAACATTTTATTAAGACGCATAGAAAACTAGAACAGTAGTTCAACCTTCTAATCCCAAGAAATGGTTCTTTAGATGAATCATCGAACTAGAAATCAAAACAAACTTATAAAATGTTCTCACCTAAAGTTTTCTTCCCAACTTGCCCAGATAAAAGTTCACTGTTTCGGAAGTAGACAAAACCATCATTCGGACACATTGCATCATGTACTGCTTCAGATGTCTTATCTTCGACAGTAAGAGCGCATTTCTTCGTACAGATTTTCTCTCTAACACCAAGATTCAGATAGACCTTTGTAAATGCGTTAGGACGTACTAACACACTGAATAGTTGTTTACCAGTCCAAAGCTCAATAGGCTGCAAAAGAGCAGATATATAGTCATTCCAGAGCAACAAGAAAAAACATGCTCCATTTAAAGTCTCTTGTTAAGCATAAAAATGCTGAAACTTGCTTTCCGAAAAGAAGTACCAACTCAGAGTGAGGGCGCCTCGTTTCCATATTAATACTTTGCAAATATATTAGCTATTTTATGATGTATCTACTTTTAACAAACATTAGAAGAAGCACAAATGGCATAACTGTTTATATAACTACTTTGATGCTTGCAATAAACATTAAAGCATGGAGAACATATAGCCATAAAGAAAAATAATTCAAAGAAAATATTACCTTAATTAATGCTGGTGTTGGCAAATCAATATTTTCCATTGCATCTCCAAGATATGAACATAAGAGAGTAAAGGAAGACCTGTCATAGAAGGAGTCTTTTCTCGTGATCAGAAAAGAAGATGTCAAAAAGTCCTGCGTGGAAGCAACCAGTATTTCCCCATTCTTAGGGGTACATAAATTGTTCTGAACCTGTGAAATTAAATATCAGGTATCAAACTAGTGTTAGTGCATCCAAAGCAAAACAAAAATATTAAACTAAAAAAGAAGAGTTTGCAAGTGCTACCCCCATAAGCATAAGTGCTTCAGTACGAGCTTCCTCTGTCTGTGGGACGTGCAAATTCATCTCATCTCCATCAAAATCAGCATTGTACGGGTTGCATACAGACTCATTAAATCTTAGTGTTCTCCAGGGCATTATCCTTGCCTGAACTCGATAAAAAAGGAACCAAAGGTGAGACAAATCATTTAGTACAACAAGTACAGCCTAATCAGGCGTGTACATAAACTCTCCTTTTCTATCAATGCTTTGAAACGCAAAGCTGTTGTGTTTTCTTGAAGAAAAAAATAGAGCATTATACCCTGTGTGACATGATTGACATTCTATGCAAGCTCGGTTGTCTGTTGAAGAGGACAATGTCGCCATCTTCTAAATGCCTTTCGACTATACAGCCATATTTCAAATCCCGAGCAGCGATCCTTCTATCACAGTACTTTAAGTGCCTAAAATGTAGTCCACAGCAAAGTATGAAAGCTGAACTTGTTAAAAATTAAGTAATTCAGAAAATTACAACTTACAGCTTCGTTCCATCAGGTTGTAATATAAAATTTGCCCCTGGATGTTTGTGTGGTCCATTTCGTATACATTGACGCAGCTTCTCTATGTTATAGTATGAAACTCTTTCAGGATAAGTCAAGACTCGAGCCATCAAAATAGGAATAGCCACCTATAAGTTTGAATTAGTAATGACATACAAAATCAACTGGAGAGTGAACATAAAGAACATCGACCAAATATGGTTACCTCTGTTATCCTCAAATTTCTATAAGTTTGAATTAGTAATGACATACAAAATCAACTGGAGAGTGAACATAAAGAACATTGACCATATATGGACAAGTACCTCTGTTATCCTCAAATTTGGGTCAGGAGATATGACAGTCCTTCCGGTGTACTCCGTACGTTTTCCGGACAAGTTCCCACGAAAACGGCCTGTCTTACCTTTGAGTCGTTGAATAAGGCCACGGTGTTGTGAGTCAATAAGACAAGGGGCGTCACTATTGATATATTCAACAACTTGAAGCTGAAGGTGTTGCCAGCAATCCTTGAAAGAAACAAAGGAGAAAACTGAGCTAGAGTTTCCAAATGAAATTACACTTTAATCAGATTAAAGTAATGCAAGATTGGAAAAGATCATGATGTAAATATTACAGCATAAATATGTCATCAGGTTTCCGCTTCAAACAGCACTTCTGAGTTATTTACTTAGGTACATAATATAGAAGAGAATGTGTAAAATATCTTGCCGTTTTATATGTCTAAATTACAGAATTGTTTGGACTGTGATGTTGATAATGCACCAGCTACCAGCCCATACAGGCAGATAGATGGTAAGTGATCACTAATGATTAAAGTTATTACTAAATATTCAATTACATTAGCAAAAATGTCTATTTATCTCACGCCGCGTATAAATTATATTTCCTGAGCAGCACTTCCATACAACCAACAAATATTTAAAGTGTCTCTTGAGCAGACCTCATCATCGTATCCAACAATCAGCTCTCAGGTTGGGCATTTCATAAACAAATAGAGGAAGACTAGCTTTCTAGAATGCAATGAAAATTTCAGATAACACATGTGTAGCACTCCGTAGAGGCAAAGAAAACAGTGGTAAATATAAGAGAAATGAAAGAAAAACGAGTGAAGGACTCTGGGTAATCTTACAAAGCACTTCGCAAGCGGTTCACCACTTTGAAGGGTCCCCTTAAGGATGGAATTTGTATTAACAATATTCTTCAATATGCAAGTAATACTATCTTCATTGCTGCGAGAAGCAAGACAGTTCATGACATTCATGTGGTTATGATGAAACGCCGTTATATAAGTTCAAGATGCCAAAGAACAAACCTCATTCTACCACCACCGCCACCAACAAAAACGGAAGGACGGATAGGCACAGGTGGCACTGCGATCTCTGTAATGATAAGTTTCTCAGGCCTATCACCAAGGTTTAGCAATTCACAGTCCTGCAGAATATTGAAGTGCGACAGTAAAAAACACAGGAAATAAACCTATGTCCTATGTACTGCGGTAATCGGCTGAAAGTAATAAATACTCTTGTAAGACGAAAACAGAGTGGCATCCACCTCATCAATCATTCTTCTGAAAAGAGATAGAACAGTTGCAGGGTCCAATGTGTGAATTGAAGTAATGGCTAGTTTTTCTTTCTTGTGTGATAACGCAGACCGGAGCTCTTCTGTACTTCCGTCCAAAGTTTTGCTACAATCATGAACAATTACCAAGCCCATTCTGCCCTTCTTAGCTACACCTGTACATCCAACCAGTTCGTTACTAGGAACTCCCAAGGGAAATTTTACATGCAACAAGTAACATAGGAGGAAAACGAGTATTAGAAGGAAGCTTGCCATTTATGAATCCACACCAGGGGCAACGGGATAGCTTGCATTTGTCCCTCACTTTCTTCATGAGGGCAAATTTGACCAGTGGCTCTGCTCTAGGTTGTCGCATCTTCTTCAGAAACTCTCGGCGATCTTTCTCCACAAGAAGGACCCTGCTACAGCCCTGCAAAGGCACGGGGTAACAAGTATAAGAATCACAGCATATCTGATCGCAGACCCCAAGGCATGCAAGCTTCTCCTCAGTGTTACCTTGCAGATACACTTGACTACATCCAGGATATTGTTGAAGAACCCAATATTGAAAACCGGCAGCGCGAGCTTCAGGTAACCGAAATGGCCTGGGCACTCAGTGTACGAACCGTGGCAGGTGCCGCACTCCCCCTGCTTGTTCGCAGCTCCCTGGAATTTGCCACGGTAAACCGATAATACAAAACAATGCATTGCGCAAACAGAGCGGCATGCCTGGCTAGCTAGTACACTCAGTTGTTCAGGCACACATGAATCCCTGAATTGATCAATGAGGATGGGGCGAGAGATTACCATCCGCGTGTCTAGCAGTCCGTTGGGCGCCGGCTTCATGTTGGGCTCGTAGATCCGGTTGTTCCAGACCTGCGCCTCCGCGGACTGGCGTATCTCCTTGCCGGAGAACATGCTGAACCGCATGCTCTTTCTGCAGCGAAACAGGGCGAGGGGTCAGTGAGCGGGCAGCCGCCGCAGCAGCAGCGAACACGACGACGAGCACGCGACAAGGGGGTGGGAAGCAGTATCCTTACATCCTTCGGGTGCCGACATCCTCGATGAAGGGCTCCTTGGTGCAGCGCAGCTTCTCCTCCTGCCGCAGCATCTCGCCCCGACGGCCCCGCCCGACGCCGCGGCCGTGGATTTGTGGCGGATGAGTTTACGGGGAGGCGGTGGCTGCCCGGGGGCGGGGGCGGGGGCACCGGCCGCTCCTCCTCGTTGCTGGAGGAGGGGGAGCGAGCGGGAGGAGGGGACGCGGCGAGGTCGGGGGCGGGGGCGGAGGCGACGGCTGGGAGGGGCGGCGGCGGCTCCTGGGGAGGGAGGCGGCGCGGAACCGATCACTTTCACTTGCGGAAGGAAACATATTAAATAGGTAAGCGAAATATGAACTTACTATATGTACCTGTATTTCTAGGGTTTCGCTGTGTCGCCACTCAGGTCGATTGGTTGGATTCGCTTGTCATATTCACCAGGTCTTGAGTTCGATCCATGCTCCCGCCTTTTTTACTTCCTTGTTTTTACAAACGCAAATTGGGAACCAACATATTTATCACTTGCATTTTCTGAGATTTTGCAAAAAAACGACCAACATACACCCATCTTGTTCTTTTTTCTCCTCGCCGCATCCCTCATACATCCTCGCCCTCGAGCAGAAAATCCACTTTACAAACTTTTACAACCTCAAAGCCAGACATTTATGATGAAATGCAAGTCATAATATGCAATAATTGTGAATTCTTCAACCATCTTTGATCAACGAGCTTGTCCGGTAGAGACTCGTTACGGACATGTTAATCCTCGCCCTCGAGCAGAAAATCCACTTTACAAACTTTTACAGCCTCAAAGCCATCCACTTATGATGAAAATGCAAGTCACAATATGCAATAATTGTGATTCTTCAGCCATCTTTGATCAACGAGCTTGTCCGGTAGAGACTCGCTACGGACATGTTGTTGTCTATGTATCCACACATGTATTTGAGTTTTCAATCAATACAATTAATCAATTATAGCATGGATAATAAACGACTATCATGAACAAGAAAATATAATAATAACCACTTTATTATTGCCTCTAGGGCATATTTTCAACAGTTCAAAGAACCCCCTCCGACAGACACAAAAGACATAATACTGCCAGCTTCCGCTACATATTTTAAAACGGAATTACTGGAACTTTTGTGTTCCTGAGGTGTTCTATAACATACTGATAATGTGAATCCAAAAAGAATCAGTAGGCGTGTCATGCGTATGTTTTTGGGACGCGGCTCCCCTGATGTGTTGTCAGCTCACTGACATGTGGACCAGGCCCCACGTGTCAGTGGGACAACGTCAGTTACAGTACGTCGAAGGATCCGGCTCCGTGTTTTGTGACTCCGGGCATGACAGAGTGTTTGTGGGATCACATTATGGCAGAATAAAATATACACTCCATTTCCCAGTTTCATCACATGTTACGAATTCATGACCTCCCATGTCACTGTACAATTTTTTTTAAAAAAAACCCTATATTAATTAATTAATAATGTTATTACAATCATTCATTACAAAATTCGCCACACAGGGCGGAACACTATTAAGAAGAATCCCATCAGATTTATTTATAAAGCTAAACTTCGCAATTTCGTGCGCCACCTTATTGGCCTGCCGATTAATTTTTGCAATTTTAAAATTCTTGAGCATCGTCAATATACTCAAGGCTTCTTTCTTCAGATCAACGAGCGGAGACCTGTCAAGATTCTCATTTGCAAGGAAAGAACGGACAAAAGCACAATCAGTCTCCAAAATAATGGATTGGTGAAGAGTAATACCTATATAAAGGCCTGCCAGACAAGCACGTAGCTCGGCTTCGTTCATGCTGCAACACTGACCCAGAAAGTCCCACGAAGAAATAATAACTTCACCAGATGAGTTCCTAACAACCACCCCCACACTGGCCGCACCAATACTCTCCACATAGCTGGCATCAACATTGATCTTGATATAATCATCTGGAGGAGGCTTCCATCCCACCTGTTCTTGAGCTAAGCCAAGGACGTGAGGAGCATTACCTGCCTGGTCAACTTCATGTTCCATTTTCTTCTGTCTGCAACAAAAATAATATCAGTAGAACCACGTGAACGTAATGCACATACTTGAAGATGCCCATGTATTATTTTCGTCTATTGCTAGTAAAAATCAGATAACCATCTTTTTTCTTTGGCATCTCACTAGAGTAGAAAACAATGAATCGTGACTGATAGTTCAGAATGAGCTATAGTATCAAACAATTGGTAATCTCTACTACCTAAAAGAAACATAAGGATCCGTCTCCCCTCTTACGTCCTCCACTTCGTCCGACCTCCCCCTCCCGCACGTCCTTCCCTCCTCCCGCACTTGCCATGATTTTTAGCCCCAATTAATGGCATTTACTTCCTCCCCAAAAAATAGGGACTGGGATTCTCCTTTCCAGATCGGAGGCTCGGAGCAGCCGATCCCCTCGTCCACGCCCCGTTTTCCTTCCCGCGCCGCCGCACTGATTTGCATCCGTACTCATCCTTCGCCGCCACTGTTGAAGTCGCCTCGGACCCCTCTCTCTCTCTCGTCCAACCTCCATCCTGACTTTTCCTGCCATGAGCCGCGAGCTCCCTGGTCCTGTCGCGACGGCAGATGACAGACAACGTCTCGGAACATCCTGCTCGAGCACGGCAATGACGGCCTAGAAGCAGCCGTGGGACGAGGGCGGCCTCGAGCAAGCGGTTTGCAGAGGCACTGGAGTGTGCGGCGCGTTTCTTGTACTTCCATGTTGGTGGTGGCTTTGGTCACGTGAAGGTATTTTGTCCATCGATGGTGTATGTGTGTCAAGATTTCCAGATGCATGTCTGACTTTCTGCTCTGTTTATCTGTAAAACTACAACCCAGCATCAGCATTCTTGGACGTCGGCCCATGTTCCACTTGATCTATGTTCCACTGTGCAGAAAGTCTGAGCCCAAGAAAACTCTACTGCTGCTTCACTGCTTCTGCTAATTAGTCGTATAAAAAAGAGTCCTGAGCAGACAAGTATCCTTTTATTATGTTTATAGTAGATTGCTACCAGTTTTACTTCTCTTTTCTGAACATATTGTTGCGTGTGTGTGTTTACAATATGCTATCATGGGATATTTTATTGTTCCAGTCACATTCATATTATAGTTCATTCTTAGCAAATAGTAGTGTCTACTTAATTAATCAGTACTAAGATCTGGTGGCTTTTTTGGTAATTTAATAAGTATCTTGCACGTCTTATAAGGACTCTTTAGGAAATCCTAAATTTTTATTTTCTCCTTAGTTGATGTGTGTTGTGTCTGGTTAAAATTGTATGACTAATAGCTTTCTTTTCTGTTTTCTCTTCAATTACAGCTTGTGGACACATAGGTCCTGAAAAAGGCAGTCTTGCTGTCTATTGTTGTTTTACAGTTTGTCTAATTCACATCTAGATATTTTCTGAGAATGTCACATCTAAGCTCCCACAAATAATCTAGCAACAAGGAACAAAAAAAAGCTGAGACAAAAAATAAATAAACCACAAGCATAGTGGACATCAGGTTAGATGTGACACAACTATGTCACATCTAGATGTGTCCTAGATAGACCCGTTGTTTTAACTGTGTAAATTGGATGGTTAATGAGTAATAAAAATAATAATAAGTATATAATTGTGCATGTTGTCATCTTCAAATTAAATTTTGTACTCCGTTACTTTACTTATCTTGACATTTAGCATAGTTCACACTGCGTGTTTCAATTTCTATAGCTAATTTATAGAGTCCAAAGAAAGAAGAAAAGTTCTACTTATAGAACATCCAAATCGGGAAGCTGCCGGGAAGAATGCTCATTCTGCTAGGAGCATATGTACAATAATAGCAGACCATTATCTGCAGATGATATCCAAAAAGCAGAGATGTGTGCCATGTTTATGCGGAGAAGTATGGCAAGGTTGACATAAGTAAAGTTTGTGATAAACCTGAGACGACACAAATTAAAAAATCATCTGTCTTCATGAACTCAAATGTGCCTCATGTGCCCAGAAGTTCCCTCGCATCAACTGCTAGAAACAACCTGTTGGCCCAAGCCAATCAACTTCTATAAAGAATGTTGTACCTCTGCCTGATAATCCAGAAATCATGGTCAGTCCAAAGCTAAACAAAGCTCCCAGAGAGCCCCCCATAGAGAAATTGGATTCCAAGTGGATTCGTTGACACATAGCACAAGGTATACCTTTGCTTTGTGCTTCCTCACTTGCCCAATTTCTTAGAATGTTGGATCTTTTCGAGTTCAATAAACTTCTTTGGACAACAAGAACCAGTGAACTTGTAGTTAATGGAGTGTTTGGCGACTTAAGAACTTGAGACAACACCCCAAATTTTGTGAATTGCGTAAACCATAGCTTATATCAAGTTTGATCTCCAAAATAAATAGATGCAGTATAGTATATGAATGGTTATATAGTATATGTAAGATAGCTGACAACTATTGGATTATGGCAATAACTGTAGGATTAGCCAAGTAGAAGCTCAAGTGGGCTGGTTATTTGACTGGGTTTTCTTATACACATCTGCAGGTTGCAGAACAACCATGCCTAAGATCATGTGTTGCCGCAATTAACGGGATGTTGAGCATTCTTTATATTTTCTTATTATTTTGTGCGGATGTAGGTCATGGAAGGACGTCTCATGAGAGCAGAGTTTTGGCTCCCACATCCCAGGCTCATCTAAATGCGTTTAAAATATCAAACAAATTCAAAACAGTTATGGTGAAAGATGCTTAGGCGCATGATATTCGTGCAAATTTTCGTGACATTTGGAAAGTCGAGGAGCTCGTGGCAAAAAAAAACCGGTTTGAGAGAAACATCTCAGAAACAGTACAGATTTATCTTTTTTGCCGCGCACGTTTCGAATGTCCAAATATCACCAAAAATTGCACGAACATCACGCACATGCGCATCTCGCTTGCAATTTTTTGGGTTGGATTTTTTGATTTATTTTTGTATTTTTTGCGATTTTACTTCACCGGGCTCATCTGAACCCGGGCTCCGAAGTGGATTATTGTTTTCGGGTTCTCTTTCTACTTCCCCCTTTATTGTTCCCCTATGTTGCTCTCTAACGGTCTATTCTGTTTTTTTGTGTTGTAGGAAGCGCATCAACCTTCGCTATGATTTTGTTGCCGCTGGCTGCAATCTAATTTTACAACCAGTTCATGCAAGTTATCATTTGCCCTTACTTCATAGAGACATTACAAAGTATCCATTGAATCCAACGTTTTTCCATTTTTGTGTCACAATAGCTTTTCCATTGCGGATATTGCGGTGCTCGTCGAAGCATATCCTTTTTCTTTGTTATTTCATTGTACAATTATTTTCTTTAATCTGGGGTCACCGATCCAGCTTTATTCAAGATCCCCCAGATCCAACTTCTCATTTGATTATTATAGTTCATATCCAAGGAATTCGTGTTTATTTTAGATCACGTTATTTATCATGTCAGTAGTACCAATTCCCTTATTAGTGCATTTGATTAGTAGTGTGGGGCTACTTCCAAGAGGGTCTGTTTGGAGATGTCAATGAAAAGGAAGGAACGGGGCGTATAGTGGTCCCAGTAGATGAATGGAGCCAGTCCTATGCTAGAAAATAGGATGGCATTTGCTTGATGCATTCACATGATTATATGTACCCTGTGGAAACAAACAGGCTGCAATACTTTTCAAGTGCACATTGGTCATAGTGGAGGTGGAAGTTAAATGTAATACCCATGAAGTTGAATTATGACCTTGATTATCATTTCTTAATACTCCATATTTTGTATCCCGTTGCAACGTACGGGCATTCACCTAGTCAAACTACAATGATTGTTTCCAACCTCTATAGTGCTGGCAAACTAATACATGGAAAAGACCGGAGTGAACTGCCTACATAATCGCACCATTATACGCAGGAACACACGAGGTTTACCCAGGTTCGGGCCGCTGTGAAGCGTAAAACCCTACTCCCGCTTCGTGTATTGGATGTGTATGAGCCCACTTACAAGGAGCGCAAGTCCGGCAAGGTGCCTAGAAAGTGCTGCTACGTGTGCAAATGGACAGGGTTTCGACCTTTGTTAAGGTAACCATGGGCCTCCTTTTATAGACTAAGGGGCCACCACAATGGCAAAATGATAAATACCTAACTCTGATGGGTTAGGACAAATGCATTTAATGCACTATGAGGTGTCTTTGTGGATGGAGCTCTTCGGCAAGGTTGGTCTCTCCTTCTGTGTCGTTCGCCCATCTACCTTTTATTCATTTGACACATCATTTGGACAGGTGTCATTAAAGTTGTATATTCAGTGATGAGATGTCACGTGCTCAGATAAGTCTCACTTAACTACCTACCCCGCTCGACAGCTAATCGACAAGTGACGACCTGACCGATGAGGTGGAGCAGTGGCATGGTAGTGGGATTCTTGCCGGGCTCGGAGCTTGTCGGGCTGGAATCTTGGCGAGCTCTCCCCGGCAAGGATCTTGCCAGGTCTTCGAGTTGTATCTTCAATATTTCTGATCTCTGTCTTGGAGATCTCCTTTCTAGTTATTGTAATCTAGTCTTGAGTTCGGCTTTTGTTATCCTTCGACAAGCCTTGCCATCGGGAAGGCTACTATTCCCTGTGCATAAGTTTGGGGAATTAAGGACCCCATTCTTGATACACCGACATACAGGCATAACGAAAACTGCTGCCACGACAAAAAAAATCCTAAAAAACACCGCCATGATAGGATTTCACGAAGAAGGTTTCGATGACGATCCAAACTTCTTCAACATAAGGGGCTATACCATGTCACTAAATAACAAATTGCTTGTGATGTTAATCCATTTTTATGCAGCTTGTTTAATGTGCGATAGACGTGTTTTATATGGTGATCCTTTAGAAAAAATATCAAGTAATTAGTTTTCATCAAAGTGCAGCGCCGTCTTGCACAACAAACCACTTGGTTGTCTTGACAAGTTCAAGGTCGTCTTGAAGTTCGGAACATACCCATCGAAAGGAGAGCAAGAATCATGCGAGATATAATCAGTATGCTGACATACTGATCTCTTTATTCTGTCATCAGTGATGTCACATTAATGCCGGAGTAAGTGAGTCGTGGATCTTGAATCGCCAATAATCAATAATGAGGGATATGATTTTAGTGAGAGCATACTCTAACTAATTATTATTTTGAGATGCATAAATTATGAACAAGTCTCTAAGTGTGTTTGCATTTTCGTTGTAGATAAAATGGCATGCAATCCCACCTTTGCACAACTCCCTTTTCTTCGAAAAAAAATAGTTGCAACTAGCAACAACTTTACATGTTGGCACCGTAATCCGAGGATTGTCCTCGAAGGTGCTAAGAAAAAACATGTTCTAGAGCAGATTCTCGTTGACGCTCCACTAGATGACTCCACTCAGGATGATCAAATGCTTATCATCCCAACAGTAACGACTACAAAGCAGTACAATGTATCATCCTTGCACCCATGGAGCCAGAACTTCAAAAACATTTTGAAAACTATAATGCTTATGAGATAATTGCGTAGCTGACTTTGTTTGGGCGGCAGGCAAGAGCTGAAAGATATGAGATATCCAAGGCATTGTCCAAGTGTAAGATGAAAAAGGGAAATTTTCAGTGAGTCGGCACTTACTCAAGTTAACTAGGTACTGGAATCATTTGGTGTCGTGTGTGCGAGCACTACACATGGGAGCGAGGGACGCCCCCCTTTTTGCTTGGAGAGGGGCTGCCACACTCACAGTCTAACCCTAACTCATGATGATGAGCAAAAGGTGACACAGTGCTTTTTACCCATGTTCGGCCGCTCAGAAGCGTAACACCCTACATTCTGTTGCTTGTATTAACTAGAGGACGATGGTGATTACATTGGATGAGCTAGAGTCCTTCTCTCTGAAGTGCTTGAGGAGGAAGAAGAGAGTGCTGCTATTGTCGGGAACAACAAATGCCCTAGCTCTGTGGTGTGCCATGGTATGAAATGTTTCAACTCTTTTAGGTGGTTAGGGTCCTCCTTTTATAGTCACAAAGGGGTTACCACATTAGCCGAGTACAATTGTGTTCCTACCACATTAAATGCAGGTATATGTGTTGCCGGACCCTTGTCGGGTAGGTGAGGCACCTATCTTTTCACATTGCATGCTGGTGAAGCCCTTTTTACCGTGACACGTCGATGGTGAGGTGTCATGCGCCTGGTAAAAAGGGGGTGATGATTCACCCTGGTCTTCATCTAACCGCCGTGCGGTGGTGCTCTTCGCGCGACAGCTCACCCACTCCGTTGTAGGTTGTGGTAGGCCTGTGAACTAGCCTCGCCACCGTAGGTTGTGATAGGTGTAGCTGTCACGCCCGTCGGGCATGCTGGGTGGCGTTGACGGGTCATTGTTGGGGCAGGAGCCGTTTAAGGGGGTACTGATGCCGAAGAAGTTGTTGGTGCGAGGAAGCCACACAGTCCTTGGGTGCTCTCGTGAAGTAATATTGGCCTTGGCGTTGTCAGTGGTGTGAGAGTACTCCCCTAGGGTGATGTTCCTGTTAGTGATTGTCTTCACAAAGATCTGTATCTTGAGGACACGTCTTGACGAAGATCTGCATTTCACCACGTTGCTGGGAGGCAATGTGAATGATAGCCTCCTTCTGGATGTTGTCGTCAGCAAGGGTGCGCCCCTCCTCAAGCTACTTGCCAGCAGAGAGGAGACGCTTGTTGCAAGGAGGAAATCCCCTCAGTCTTGGATCCTGATGAAGATCTGCATGCCACCTCAAAGGCGGTCTAGCCTTGTGTTACCGGGAGGTAACCGATGCTGATGTGCCAAGTGGGACTGTCATGGCCCTGGTTGATGGACATGTGAGACCCTAGTTCTCACGGGATCGACATTTGGAGGCTTTGAGCCCCAAATTTTCAACCGAGCCAACTGTTGATCTTGTCTTCGCGTCCCTCCCACTTTTGCTATAATGGCTTTATCATGAATTGGATGAACAAGAGTGTGAATGAGTTGTTCAACATGCTCAAAACTGCATAATATATGGAATACATAAGGACGTCAATCATGTGATGATGGTGAACAAAACGACCAATTTTAAGAAGGGCAAGGTCATGAAAAGGGGCAAATCCAAGACTGCCGGTAAGACCGACGCAAGTGGAAAGCCTAAGGGTGGCACTCTTCCGACACTGAGTGTTTCTTCTATAATGAGAAGGGCTATTGGAAGAGAAACTGCAAGAAATATTTGACAGATAAGAAGACACTCCAGCTCAGATATGAGTGTCATATGGTAGGCCGGAACGAACGCAATAGGTGGCGAGGGCCTCTCATCGTCACCTCGCTCAACAACATCTCTGCCATCGCAATGAGAGAGAGAGAGAAAGGGAGAGGGAGAGGGACGAGGAGGAAGGGAAGATGTGGGAAAAAAGGATTTTATGTGTGAAAGTGCAAATGGGTGAAATAGGTGGAACATGTGAAGACATGAATTTTTTTGGACCAGTCTGTTACATGTGCGTGCAAAGCATATCACACGAATGAAATTCAATATTCCGCAGTTGCAACAATAAAAATTAAAAGAATACAAATCATACCAAATACCCCCTCCGGTCGTAAATATAAGTCTTTTTTAGAGATTCCAATATAAACTATATACGGAGCAAAATGAGTGAATCTACACTCTAAAGTACTTCCTCCGTCTCATAATGTAAGACGCTTTTTTACTCTATTATGGGACGGAGGTAGTATGTCTATATACATCCGTATGTAGTTCATATCGAAATCTCAAAAAAAAACTTATATTCAGAAAACGGAGGGAGTATTTAATACTTTGTTGTAGCTATGCAAAAGTGAAGTCAAGGATAATGTAAGTGTGCAAAATAAAATTTACAGAAAATCACAATGAATGTAAACTGAAAAAAAAGAGGGCGTTTTCATACACGGCCAAAGCGACACTGAAAATAAACACCAATTTCTCCCACGCTGCAGCAACCCCCCCACCGCGGCCAGATCCCGCACATCTGATCTCACTGAGATCCACCCTGCCCCCCGGCGGCCATGGCCGTGCCGTCCGCCGCGCCCACCCCGCGCTCCCCTCGCCCGGACTCATCGGCGGCCGCCGACGCGCCCGCCGACGCCGCCCCGTCCCTGGACTTCGGCGACCCGGCCTCCCTCGCCGCCCTCCGCGGCCTCACCGACGCCGGCGCCGCCACCCGCCTGCTCCACGAGTGCGTCGCCTACCAGCGCGCCCTCGACGCCCGCCTCGACGCGCTCCTCGCCCGCCGCCCCGACCTCGACCGCGCCGCCGCCTCCCTGCTCCGCTCCGCCCCGCCGCTCCTCTCGCTCGCCGCCTCCGACGCCGCCGCGCTCAGGGAGTCCTCCTCCTCCACCGCGG
The DNA here is from genome assembly GCF_018294505.1 of Triticum aestivum. NCBI lineage: Eukaryota > Viridiplantae > Streptophyta > Magnoliopsida > Poales > Poaceae > Triticum > Triticum aestivum. The sequence goes on from NC_057802.1 coordinate 557,280,519, forward strand.
CCCTCGCCGAGGCGCTCTCCTCCCGCGTCCGCCACCTCGACGCCGCGCACTCGCGCGCCGAGTCCGCCCTGGCCCGCGCCGAGGCGGCCCTCGACCGCTCCCGCGCGCTCGACGCCGCGCGCCGCGCCCTGGCTGCCGACGACCTCGCGGCCGCCGCCACCGCCGCGCACGAGTTCCTGGCCATCGACGCGCGGTTCCCCACCGATGACGACCTCCGCCGCGACCTGCTCGACATCAAGCGCCGCCTGGAGGGCCTCGCGCGCCGGAGGCTCTCCGCCGCGGTCGACGCCCAGGACCACCCCGCCGTGCTGCGCCTCGTGCGCCTCTTCCCCCTCCTCGACCTCGCGCCCGAGGGCCTCCAGGTCTATGTCGCCTACCTCAAGAAGGTCGTCGCCCTCCGCGCCCGCGCAGACTTCGAGCATCTCACCGACCTAATCTCTGCAACCCAGCCTACCCCGGAGCGCCCTGATTTCGTTGGCTGCCTCACCCGTCTGTTCAAGGATATTGTGCTCGCTGTTGAGGAGAATGACGCGGTGCTTCGTGAGCTACGGGGCGAGGATGGTGTTGCGTATGCCATCATCGAGCTGCAGGAGGAATGCGACTCAAGGGGCACCCAGATCCTTCGTCGTTATGCCGATTACCGGAAGCTTGCCCGTCTTTCGTCAGATATAAACTCCTATACCAAGAACCTTCTCTCGGTCATGGGTTCTGTGGCCAATGCCGCAGGTGGTAGTGAAGGGCCTGACCCCAGGGAGGTTGAGATTTATCTAGAGGAGATTCTTGCATTGACACAACTGGGTGAAGACTATACCGAGTTTATGGTGAACAAGATCCGTGGACTGAGGGATGTCAAGCCTGAACTCGGGCCGCAAGCTATGAAAGCCTTCCGTAATGGTAGCTTTAATAAAATGGAGAAGGATTTGACTGGGTATTATGTGATCTTGGAGGAGTTCTTCATGGTGGAGAACATAAGGAAGGCCATCCAGATTGATGAGCCAGTGCCTGATGGTCTCACGACCTCAATGGTCGACGATGTGTTCTTTCTACTGCAGAGCTGCTGCCGGCGGGCAGCATTCACTGCAAGCATCAACTCGCTACTTGCTGTGCTTGGTGGGGCAACGAGCCTACTAAGCAATGAGTTCCAGGAGGCACTACAGTGGAGAATGAGGGAGCCAAACTTGGGCGCAAAGCTCTTCTTAGGTGGTGTTGGAGTTCAGAAGACCGGGGAGGAGATTGCAACTGCGCTGAACAACATGGATGTGAGCTCAGAATATGTCCTGAAGCTCCGCCATGAGGTCGAGGAGCTCTGTGCAGAGGTGAGTTTATTTTTGTCTCCTTCTACCTGTTTGTGTATGTCAACACTGGCACGGATTTGGCAGTTAAGCTTTGTACACATTTAATTAAGATGAACTCAATTCGATAGTATGCTTCTTCTGTGTGTTCTAGGTTGCCATTTTTTAAAGTAGAAGCCCACAATATGGTGACATTCTCTAGAAAGTACTCCCTCCGTCCCATAATATAAGAGCGTTTTTTGACACTTTTAGTGTCAAAAAACGCTCTTATATTATGGGAAGGAGGGAGTAGTTGTTAGTAGTATCATTCTGTCTGAACAGACACAGACTGTTTCAAATGTTAAGGGTTGCATGCACCTTCTTTGAACTGCAAGCTTAGTTGGCTCCAACTAGTTGCTGTGTTGATAAATCCTTAGGCACTTCTCATATTTTTGTGGTTGTAAACTTGTTTACTCGACGCTAATCGAAGTTGTGGGCCAGTGGCTATGATAATGTGATGACTGCTGCCATATCGATAGAAGAACAAGAAGCTATGAGCTCACTAACTTCTTATCCTGTTCCTAATACATTTATAGCCAGAAAATGATCTCAACCATTCACTTTATTCCATGTACTTGATCAATATGCCAAGTAAACTGAAATAGTTCCCTCACATCTGTATCAGATTAAATACCAGTTTTATAAATTCTTATACTGTTACTGTCTCTTAAGGACCTTTCTATATACTTAAGGGTTTCAATAGTTCCAATGCAATTTCTGTGTCATGTGCTTATGGTTACTATCAATTTATGACCAATTTGATGAACCAGTAAATTTGTGTAATAACATAACATCGCAGTTACGAAACACGTTTACTGGTATCCACAGTGCCATTATATTCATTCTTGCAAAGGATACACCACAAATCCTCTTATGAACTTTAATATCTTTGGACATGATGATCAACATGATTGGCATGGATAGAAACTTCGATTGTTGTCCTCAACTCAAAGAGACCCAGCACATGTGTTGTGCTGTCTCCTGCAAAGTGCAAAGTAACAACACATGGTTCTGGAAAATGCATGTCTGCATAGTTGTAACATAAATGATAGTAGTAGGCACAATTTCTCAGTCTTGTTAATTGGACGATTACACACATCAGTTTGCATGTAACCCACGATTTTTTATTTTGCAATCTTCGTTAGTGGAATGAAGGTTCCTGATGACTCACGAGCATTTCCTTCTGTTACTTCTGATTATTGAACTACATTTAAATGAAAAGTAATAATATCACGTATTATCTGGAACTCACTGCAAGCAACAACAAACGAAAAAGGTGTAACTATTTGCTCATAAATCTCAACTTCAATAGAAGATAATAGTACCAAAGAGTATTGTATATTTGTATTATGCTTTATACATGCCTAAAAGATATAGTACATCCATGGCGTCGACAAGTTTTCATTACTCTCCCAGCTGTGCAGCCTGACCTAATGTTGTGTCAGGGGTTGTTCCACCTAACATTACTAGTGCTTCAGTGTCAGCTAAACTGTTCTAGTAGGGTAAATTAATATTCGTAAACATAGGTATACTATTACAGGTGACAACCCTGAACCCTTGCTCTGCACCATGCAGCCTAGGAGCCCTCCGTTGAAACTAAAGCAGCCTGCCTACAACAAAACAGCTTAAATGATTCAGTACTGAACAAATATATCTACATCAAATAAGCTTAAGTGAATCATCTTTGCATTTGTCAGAAAAATCTTGCAACGGAAATAGCATTGTCAATTAAATATTCATTGCGAATGCCTGTCTCACAATCATCTCTTGTTTTCATGATCAAGATAAACAAGTGTCATGCAGATAACACTACTGCCACCATGCATTATTACATTATAATAATATATACAGGTACAACAATGGAGGTCCCTAGATCTTTTAACCCTATAGGTGGCTTGAAATGTAGGACCTAAAATCGATATCTTGATGATTCAAACAAATTCATGTTATTAATGTTGATTCCTTTAGGTTTTTGCATACTGCAAAACAAAAACAAAAAGATTTACAAACTGCAAGGAGATTGCAGTTGAAATATAGTCCTCTCCTCAGCACTTCAAGTTGACAAATAACATAATTTACACAAATCGCTGGTTAGAAAGAAGGAATTAAGAAACAGAGATAATTGAAGAACAATATTACACGAATAAAATAGGATACCCCAGTAAAGCACATTGCCATATATACTCCATTCTGGCAAATTGAAAACCTTGTGCCTTGGCTGAATCTTTTGACGAGCTATCTTTAAATTGAATTTCTATATGTATGAAATAAGACTAGGAGCATTGATCACGAGATGTTTGATTGTCAGGTTTATAGTGTTTTCCCCTAGGCGACATCTTATATTTGGGTGTTAGCTATTGTGGTTGCGGTCAACTGGCCACTTCTGAAACATAGTGTGTTATTTCAAACAACTTTAGAACATGTGGTTTACCCATCAATGTGATTACAGAAGTATATAGATGTTTAAAATCTGTTCACATTGCAAACACACATTAATGGAATATCTTGTTTGCGAAATCTTACGTGGTACTCCTATGTTTGCAAGCGGATTTCATCCTTTTATGCATGCAATCAATTTTTAAAACTTTGACCACCAATATACATAAGTATTTTTAGATTGGTCACATGGAAATGATCTTATCATATTATACTATTTACTAGATTGGTCATTAGAAATTCTTACACATGATTAAAGTTTCCCTTCCAATTTTTTTACAGTTTAATATATTTAATTTTTGGTAATAATAAGAGGTAGTTTCTCTTCCAAAAAAACACTACAGTTTAAATTTTTGTTTGGTAATAAGAAGAGGAACTAATGGTCAAGTTATCTGTTGTACTGTATCCATGTCCAAAGTGACAAGTAAAGAGATTGGATGAAAAATATTCTCTTTTGAAATTATTAGGAATTAACTCACTTACAAATGGTATGGCTCTTATGTGTTGTTCCTCGATTCCTCGATCTTGTGTGAAGCAGCTAATGGTTTGATTGAGCTATGGTAACTTAATCTCAATGGTCTTTTAGTCATCTCTGACAACTGAATTGCTCTGCTGCTTTTCATCACAGATTTTCCATGCTCCTGCTGACCGAGAGAAGATCAAGTCCTGTTTATCGGAGCTAGGTGAAATCAATGCTTCCTACAAGAAGATCCTTTATTCTGGGCTGGAGCACTTAGTGGCATCTATTGCGCCTCGCATTCGTCCTGTCCTTGACACGGTTACCACTGTTAGCTATGAGCTGGATGATGCCGAATACGGGGAAAATGAGGTGAATGACCCATGGGTGCAGAAGCTTCTCCTTGCAGTTGACACTAATGTTACATGGCTCCAGCCAATGATGACATCGAACAACTACGATTCTTTTGTGCACCTGGTCATCGACTTCATTGTCAAGAGGCTTGAGGTTATCATGATGCAGAAGAGGTTCAGCCAGCTCGGTGGCCTGCAGCTCGACAAGGAGGTTCGCTCCCTAATCAACCATTTCTCGGAGATGTCACAGAGGCCAGTGCGAGACAAGTTCTCGAGGCTTTCCCAGATGTCGACCATCCTGAACTTCGAGCGCGTGTCTGAGATACTGGACTTCTGGGGTGACAATGCTGGGCATCTGACATGGCTGTTGACACCTGCGGAGGTGAGGAGGGTCTTAGGGCTTAGGATCGACTTCAGGCCCGAAGCGATTTCTGCTTTGAGACTCTAACTTGTGCATTTAAAATACACACTTGTCACACTATTGTTCATTTGTATGTGATATATCATGAAATGTTTTCCCTGTTTTTGTCCTCTTGCTATCGTGGATAATTCCACTTCTTTAATCCTTGTTGAAATAGTGATTATATATGTTAGTGAATTTGCCGCGTTAACTTTGGAGATGTGTGTATGAATTTGTAGATACTATATGTGAAACCTATGTGCGTGGTAATGCTGGGTGTAACATTTTTAAAGATAATGTAATAATTAGTTAATTTTTTGAGATAATTTATCTGAACTTATAGCACTTGATTGATTTTTTTTTAAATTTAAGAAGTTGAAATTTGACGAGGCCCTTTCTTGATGAAAATGATAATTTTGGCTGCTTGGAGTATTTGGGTCATCAATGATACAGGTGTGTAGCAAAATGGAAAGGGTTGGAAGTGAGATACATTTTTACAGCTAGCCAACCCGCGTTTTTTTCTTCGTAAGCCTTTGTGCGTATTATCAGATTTCTGTAAAATGTGTTCATTTGCTTGCCCTAGGATGTGCGACTTGATTCAAACTCTCCAACTCTTTATTCAGTTACCGTGGTGACCGAGGGAAGGAGATGGTGGCGGGAGGAATTAGGAAAAAAAAAGGTGGAGTCAATAGGAAAATAGAATAAACAATACTCCTTGCGATCCAAAATAATTGACGCAGCTCTAGTATACAAGATAGTGCAACTATATATTGCACTCTTACTTTCCTAGATCCTCACGGATACATCCTACATACGGGAGACATGAATAAAAGGTACTATGTGAAATAATGACTTGTGGGTTTATAAGGGTAGAAATATACTCCCTTCGGTTAACAAATTTCGTAGGATGCAAAACTGTCCAATCAATGGAACACACTTGTTTTCCTCAAAAAATCATAATAGTCAGTGCTTTAATATGCATTAACTACAACACATACACACGTGACCACTAAAGCATGGTTAATAATACTCTTTCCGTTCCATAATATAAAACTCTGAGGGAGTAGTTTTTTTACGTATGAGAGAACTCATATGGGCACTTCTTTGGCTCGGTTGATGTGGTTGTATTTCTTCTCTAGCACGTGATAAATATTGAAAACTGTATATCTTATTGTTGTACGTAACGCTTGAATTCTTTAAAAAAATTTGACCATCATGATCCAAATCAATGGACAATATAATTTTAATATATGTGGATGAATGTCGTGGCTTATTTGATTTCTGTCTTAATTATATAATAGATAGATGTCATAGTAGGTATAATCTAGAATACTAAGGGCCAGTTCTTTTGGACGGCTTAATAAATAAGCTGCCTCTCCCCAGCTTTAAAAATAAGCTGCTCTCAAAATTTGTTGAGACTTTTATATTAGTTATCCCACAACTAATTCAAAAGCCCCAACGAATGAGCGAGGCGGGAGGAGGCAGCTTATTTTTTAAGCCGCCAAAAGAACTGACCCTAATTGGTGGTAGCAGAAGTCATACACCGCGTCAACTTAATTTTACGCTTAGCTTATGCAAAAAACAAATACAAAAGAGAGAACTTTGTTGCCCTTTTCTTCTATGTCATAATTAGTAATAAAGTAATAATTAGTAATAAAGTAATAATTAGTAATAAAGTAAGCTTTCTGGCTTTCTTCATTTTTGCATCCAGAATATGGTTTTTGATTAAATGGTTTATTTCACTTTTTCTTGGGTGTTCTATTTCAGAGAAAGAACGATTGGTTAAAGAGAATTGTTCCCCGTGGTCATATTTTGTATCCTTGGTCTTCCAGTCTCCAACGTACAATAGGATATTATTTTGCTTTCCTCGTCATATAAAACTTGAACTTCTTGAAGTAACTTGTGGAGACATGATCCTATAAAAAAAAACTCCAGGAAACAGGAGATCCAAAGTAAGTATTACTTCTCTAATAGTCATTGTTCGCCTTTTTTCGTGGCTAGGATGTTATCTGTTATTTGTTCTAATTTCACAATAGGAATATTTCCAGAATTTTATTGGTGTTAACATAAGTCAAACACCACGTAAACTAAACTTTCCACTTGGCTTATTCGAAAACAAAAAAAATAAGAAGTTACAAAAGAGAGAACTTCGTTGCACTTTTCTTCTGTGTCATAATAGTAATAAGCTAAGCTTTCTATGTTTTTTTCATTTTTGCGTTCAGAATATGTTTTTTTGTTTAATTGATTGATCTACTATCGTATTTGGGGTTCTATTTCTGTGAAAAAATGATTAGTTAACGAGAATTGAACTCTGTGGTCATAGCTGCATTATGTACATTGGTGTTCTAGTCTCCAATGGAATATAACGAGATTATGTTGTTTTCCTCGTGGTTAAACTTGATCTTCTTGAAGTGACTTTTGGAAAGGGGATCTAGATTTTGCAATAAACCCTGATCTTCTTGAGATACTGTTGGAAATAGCAGTTCCACGGTCAGTCAGTATTTCTCTAGCAATCTTTTTTTCCATCCTTGCATTCAGAACATGATTTTTGTTGAAGGTTTGATTTACTGTCATCTTCTTCATTCTATTTCAGACGGAGCAAGAATAGTTAAAGGGAATTCCCTATTTTCCTCGTGATAAATCTTGATCTTCTTAAAGTAACTTCTGGAAAGGGAAATTAGCTTTTGCAATAAACCCTAACCATAAAGCAACCACTGGAAACAACAAATCTGTTGTAAGTACTTCATCTTGTTTCCCCGTCCCTTTGGTTATAACACAATCTTTTGTTTGGTGTAATTTATAAATGGCCAAATTTCCAGAATAGTAATTCAATCTAGCTGAAGTTGTACAATGTGTCTTTCACCTTAAGCTCTGACTCTATTTAATTTCATTTCTTTCCTACTAAGATTTTCTGTTAATCCTATTTTTTGGCAAGATTATTAATAGTTTGAAATAGTGAATTATAGATATCGCTGTTGATACCTAATTAAAGCCCACTCCCCTTACTTTTTCATGTCTGTCTTCTCCACATAGATAAAATCGCCATGTAAGCGGGCTATAAGCCTGCCATTGTACTTGCTCTAACCCACTTCTCTTCTCTCTCCTCCAACTCAACATATATATAATATTTAAATCCATATAGCTTGCATATATCACCTTATTGTAACTGCTCTAAATGATCATGAACTCTTGTACTGGTCAATTTTCTTTTAATGCACTAAATTTAAAATGGTGATGAAGAGGAATGAAAACGGGACTAACAAAGTGGAAAAAACTGGAAAAGTGAGATAGACCCAACAAACCAAAAATGAGGGAGTAACGAACATATATACATATGTAGGGTCATCTCTTAAGAGTCAACACCGCAAAGCTTGGTACTTCTAGATTTCTCCTTTTGAATGAATGCATGATACATGTTTCAATCTTGTGATTCACGTGCCTGCAAAACCTTCCATTTCCACTATCGATGTGCATTTCTTCCAAAACCATCGCATTCTCAGCGAAAAATTTGATGAGCTTGACACCAAGGCAATTCAACTTCTCAAAACCGGAATCGCAAACCCACTCTACTCAGTAAGCTCTGCAAGCACTGGAACGAGCGTCGACTCAAGGCAGGAATTTCAGAAACTTCATCATATGCAACACTACTGATGGCTTCATCGTCTCCTTCCCCAGAATCGCAGCCGCAATCAAAACGATCGATGGGGTTGTCGCGGCTAGATCGGAATTTCCTTTTCAGGAATTCACGAGTGTGCTCATGGTTTTTGGAGGTGTGGTGGTCCTCTGTGGTGAGGTTGATCCGGAGGTCACGGAGCACGGGGCAGCAACGGAGCAGATTCGCGATCGCCACCCCCGCCTTCTTGACATTCTCCCGGTGCACTCCATGCAACTCGAGGCGCCTGAGGCTGGAGAAGGCGGGCAGGAGCTCGGCCTGCATTGCCTTGCTGACCACGGCTATCGCCTCGAGCTTTATGCTTAGCTTCATGTCTTTGGCGCTGGTGAAGCTCCGGACGAGTCGCCAGAAGGTCGCTAGATCACGGTCTGGATCATTGTTCCTGTAATCGGTGTCCGGGAAAAATTCGAGGTCCACTTGTTCCAACTCCGGCGGCTGTGGACTGAGTGAGAACGGCCGGAGAAGCCCCTTGTACCTGAATCTATGTAGCCTCGGCGCGTGGATCTCCGCGGCGACGAAGGGGGAGGGTTTTCTCATTGTCGGAGCTGGAGTAGCGGTGGAGGATGCGGGCTCTTGTCTCCCACATGCACTTGTCCAGAACGAGCAGGGTGGCGGCCGGGCATCGGAGGCGGAGGAGTGCAGGGGATCGTCCTCCTCCTCGACGTCGATGTCGTAGTCGTCTATCTGTACGGACTCGAGGCAGACGGCAGAGAGCTCCGGCGCGGCGTCGATGATGCACTGTAGGGAGCCAAGGCTCTGAGCACAATGTTGCAGCTGCAGCGACGATAGCCGCGGGAGCGCGGCCGCCACGGCCTCCGGCGGGTTGAAGCCCCTATACAGTGGTGATTTCCAGCACACGGAGGGTCTCCAGCGGCAGCTAGTCGAGGCTTAGGCACCTACCTGACTCCAGAAGATCTCCTTGTCGTCGTAGTACGATTCGCTCTTGTATTCCTGGGCGACCTGCAGCCTGAGCTCCTCCACCCGGCGCGCGGCGAGGTGGGAGAGCACGACGTCGACCACATTTGGGTTTTCCTCGTACTCGTAGTTGTTGTAGCGGTTGCGGTTCAGGAACTCGTCGAGCGAGTTGTCGTCGCCATCAGACTCGACGAGTAAGGTGAGCCTCTTGACGTGGCCACCGTCGGCGGTGGCGTCGAGCGCCGCCAAGGCCGCGGAGACGAAGGCATCGCGGCGTGCCTCGGCTTCTTCGGGGCTACTGTCGTAGTAGCGTCTGTGGTCGTACTTCTGGACGCGCGTCTCGAGATTCACGGCGCCCGAGGAGCGCCAGAGCGCCGTGCGCCAGTGCCGCGAGAGCGCGGTTGTGGACGCGGCCTCCTTGGCTGGGGCGAAGTGGAGGACGCGCCGGAGGAGATCGTCGGGGAGTTCGGACAGGCGGTCCTCGCCGGCCATCGTCCACGTCGGCGGCGCGATCACCGATGCGATCGCGATTGGATATCGTCGTCTTCAGCTCATGGCCGGGTATATGCGGTACGCGCGCAGAGTCGGTTCGAGTCCATAACGACGACAGTACTGAACGTTAACGGGCTGAGCTGCATCTCAGTTGGGCCTAAAGTTTTCCTCTGTTTTCTCCTAAGGCCATTGTACAATGGAAGGTGCTTAATGAGACCTCCTATATTCATCTAATTAACGTTTTTCCTTGAAATATTTTCTATACACATTTTATGAAAGTCACATGTAAGACATCAATATTAAGTTTGTATAATTTTCCACTGTTCTCATGTTTTTTATACTGGTCATTTATTATGCCGTCAACTAAGAAAAATATTACGAACCAACCTGTGGTTGGATGATTAGAGGGACAGTGGTATCATCAGCCCACCAGGGGGTTCAAGTTTCGATGCTCGCATTATTCCTACGGTGACTTCGTAAATCGCAAGATGATATGCTAGCTTAGTGTCTCGAAGGTGCTCATAAGGGTAGGATGTGCATGTGTGCATTCATCTGGGTGAGTGTATGCGCGTATGTATGAGCGCTTGCGTCTGTACTATGTTAAAAAAACCTAAAAAAAATATTAAGACAGGACTGGAGAAAATCTAATACAAAATCAGTGGGAGCCTGTCTCACTATCCTCAAGTTTCAAAAAAATATTATTAAGTCTGTATAATTTTCCTATAATGTACAATAAAAATAGACCCAGAAGAATGTGTGTTGTTAAATTTTACAAAATTAGCATCTTATATATTAATAATATTTAGATTGTCCACTGGAAATAGTATATATTTATCAGTAATCTCCTTTCAATACTGACATTCCATTAGCATATTGGTATGAAAAATATGATCAAACATTTTATATGGACAACCAATCAAAATCAAAAATAGAATGGATATACATCCAAAATCTAGCCGCGCAAATGCGCGGTTCACCCTCCTAGTTATCATCAATTTTGCCACATCAAATAGACGATATCACTAGAATCCTTTTGGTTTTTCGGACTTAAATATGTTTTACTTAAACAAAAAATCTGATAAAAAAATCATTTTCATCATTAAATCCGTCTCGACGAGATCTTCAAAACTAAATCCCATATTGATATGTTTCGATGACTTTATTTTGGCCAAAAGTTGCCATGATGTTACACTGAAGTTGACATAGTGTTTACACTAAAGTTGCCATGATATGTTTCATCTATTTTTTCTTCTAGATTTAAAGCTACCATTGTATTTCAACTACATTTCACAGTAAATTTTACTAATTGACCATAGAATTTTTTAGTAATTAACAATGGCAAATTGAATTCATGGATCATGGCAATTTTTAGTAATTCATCATGACAATTTTAGTTTATAGATCACGGTAATTTTAGTATTTTGACCATAGAATTGTTTTTTGTATGAACCATGGAAAATTTAAGTAATTCACCATAGCAATTTTAGTTTCTGGTTCATGGCAAATTTGAGTTAGTGACCATGCATTTTAAAAGTAATTGACGAAGGATTTTTTTTAATTATGAACCATGTCAAAATTATTTTATGGATCATGGCAAATTTTTTAGTAATTCACCATGACAAGTTTAGTTTCTTAATTTATTTTTTTATAACATGTCAAAATTTACTTTAAACGTAGAAAAAAGTAGTTGAAACTTAAAACATGTCATGGCAACTTTAGTGTAAACACCATGCCAATTTATGTGCAATAGACATGGCAACTTTTGACCGCAAAAATCGTCGAAACATATCGATATGAGATCTAGTTTTGAAGTACTCATCCTGACAGATTTAATGGTGAAAACGAATTTTCATCAAATTTGTATTTAAGAGATAAAACATTTTAAAGTTCAAAAAACCCAAAAGATTCATGCTGACATCATCTGTTTTCGTCCCTGTTTGCATGCATGTGTGAAAAAACAAAAGGTTTGACGTGTCATAATGGGTGGCTAGAAAGGCGTGTGGTCTGACCTCGTTCTGCCCACACATGTGGCACTTACCAGTGTCCAAATGATAAGTGCCACACGTGTGACACGAAGCAACATGGTCCAAACGTCTCTATTGCCATCCATTTTGTCACATCAAACAGATGATATCAGCGGTATCTTTTTCGTTTTTTGGACTTAAAAATATTTTATCTCTTAAATAAAAAATCCGATTAAAATATATTTTCATCATTAAATCCGTCTCGACAAGTTCTTCAAAACTAGATCCTATATTGATATGTTTCGACGACTTTTTTTGTCCAAAAGTTGTCATAATGTTACATTGAAGTTGTAATAGTGTTTACACTAAAGTTGCCACTCCTCTGCCATCTTCTAGATGAACTGTATTGTGAAAAATTGAAAATTGTTGCTTGTTATGTTGATGTGCAGACTACCTAATCGGGAAATTCCGATAATGCTGAAAACTACATTGTAAAAAGTGAATCATATTAGTAATGTATCCCAACCCTCAAATTGTTGCTTGTTATATTGATCCGCAGACTACCAAATTGGAATTTTTTTGATCGCGATATGATTATGAGAATTGATGCATGATTGCAGATGGCTACCAAACTATAAAATTTTCGACCTCCAAAAGATGTATTTTGTATGTACATGTTTGACGCACGACTGCAGCTGTAGGTAGGTTTAGGTTTGTCCAAGAGAAATGATGTATACCAATAATGATTACTCTATTTGCAAATGGCGTCTGTTGTGCGCATGACAAGTGCGTGTGTATAAATTAGTATCATGTTGCCTGCACATTGAACTTATAGTTCTTTTTCTGGATAATGTGTCATATTTTGATTCCTGTCAAAATGACCATTGCTGTTTCCCTTCTAGACATTTTGTATGTTGCTTATGGTGATAATAATTATGGTGATAAACGAGCATGTAATGTTCTCTGATAATCAAAGTGCCACACAGACTACTTTATTCTGGTGTGTACTGTCTTATGTGCATTCATCAGAGATATTCCACAATTTTGTCCCCACTTATTCCTTTTTACACTTTTATATGTGTAGCTTCTTTTTAATTTTTGAAGACATTGATTCTTATTTTTTAAGTCTACATGTGTGCAGAATTACTTCTCTGGTGAGCTGCCATCTGGTGAGCCAGAATGTATGACGTCTTCTCACGTCCTACTGCCATCAATCAAGGTGGCCATCGGTTGATATCAGGCTTGACGAGTACTTCCTAAAGGCTGACGTCCACTCCCGCCGCGTTGCTAACTGAGGCCCCATCTGCGTGGAAATCTGCTATTTTCTGATAGATTGGCAATGAGATGCTTGGATAGGAGAAAAGAAACCGGATGAACATGAGAGATACATGTTGAAATTTGAAAATCTAAATAATGCACACACATTTACATATTTAGTGTGATGGTAGTATGTCGTCGTAGTTTTCATGTTGGTTGCCTTACTGAATGTTGCTTCCAGCCCTAACTCATCACATCGGTCTCAATTTTCAGTCATGCTTGGAGCTTTGATCTGCGCTCTACAAAATCAGACAGCATGTCTAAGGCTCAAGGTAATGTTGAAACTTTGGAGACGATCAAATCATATGATTTTTGGGCTGTAAGAGCTTAAAACTAACTATTGCAGACATCCTGGCTCTAAATTTTCAGTTTGTTTTTGTCTGTGATGAAGACAAAGGGCGCATAGAGCTTGGTTTGTTAAGCTTCTTTCTATTCTCAAGGAGGTCAGGAGTTCCTCTTGAGAAGGAAGATGACAATGTTGAATTCAAGCTCCCCCTTCACAGAGAAGTGCTTGAACTCGCAAGATGCTCCTCCCAGTCATTTGATGGATACGGAAGTAACTTTTTATCAGAGTGACCTAAATGTCAGATGTTTTGTATTAAACATACCTCTTTTGTATTTTTTTCCTTTGGGTATGGAAGTATACTGTTTGAGAAGGTCTTTTTTTTTTCACATATTAAGTTTGGCCTTTTGTTTCAATACTCATGGGAGTTCATGCAATTAGTTTTGAGGTACTTCTTAAGTTTCCATTCAACTATTGACCATCAAAAAATAGATCAAAATAATATTTTGAATCGATAACATTGTAAATAAAAATAAAAGATTTTGAAGAGGGCTTGCCCACGGCAGCGTGAAAAAAGGTGAAGGGAAAGGAAGGGTGAAGAAAAGAAATGATGCAAGGGGGAGTGTTTAAAGAGATATGGCGATTGCTAGGAAGAAAGAAGTGGGAGACTATCTTAATGTGCACAGATGTAAATTAATTACCACGTGTAGTCATATTCGATGATTTTTTTAACTAGAACAACTGTTTGATCATTATGTGTTTTTGTTGATCCGTGGCAACGCACGGGCATCCAACTAGTAAATATAATATTTAAATTCATATGGTTTGCTTACATCACCTTATTTTATTTGCTCTAAAATGATAATGAAATGTTAGTTAATTTTCTTTTAACACACCAATTTAAAATGGTGATGAAGAGGAATGAAAACGGGACTAACAAAGCGGAAAATAAACTGAAAAAATGAGATAGACCCAATAAACCAGAACTGAGGGAGTAACGAACATATACATCTGCAGGGTCATCTCTTAAGGGTTAACACCGCAAAGCTTGGTACTTCTTGATTTCTCCTTTTGGATGAATGCGTTATACATGTTTCAATCTTGCGATGCACGTGCCGGCAAAACCTTCCATTTCCACTATCGATGTGAATTTCTTCCAAAACCATGGCATTCTCAGCGAAAAATTTGATGAGCTTGACACCAAGGCAGTTCAACTTCTCAAACCGGAATTGCAAACCCACTCTGCTCAGTGAGCTCTGCAAGCACTCGAACGAGCGTCGACTCAAGGCAGGAATTTCAGAAACTTCATCATATGCAACACTACTGATGGCCTCATCATGTCCTTCCTCGGAATTGCAGCCGCAATCAAAACGATCGACGGGGTTGTCGCGGCTAGATCGGAATTTCCTTTTCAGGAATTCACGAGTCTGCTCATGGTTTTTGGAGGTGTGGTGGCCCTCTGTGGTGAGGTTGATCCGGAGGTCACGGAGCGCGGAGCAGCAACGGAGCAGATTCGCGATCCCCAGGGCCGCCTTCTTGACATTCTCCCCGTGCACTCCATGCAACTCGAGACGCTTGAGGCTGGAGAAGGCGGGCAGGAGCTCGGCCTGCCTCGCCTTGCTGACCACAGCTATCGCCTCGAGCTTTATGCTTAGCTTCATGTCTTTGGCGCTGGTGAAGCTCCCAACGAGTTGCCAGAAGGTTGCTAGATCACGGTCTGGATCATTGTCCCTGTGGTTGGTGTCCGGGAAAAATTCGAGGTCCACTTGTTGCAACTCTGGCGGCTGTGGACTGAATGAGAAGGGCCGGAGAAGCCCCTTGTACCTGAATCTATGCAGCCTCGGCGCGTGGATCTCCGCAGCGACGAGGGCGACGGGTTTCTCATTGTCGGAGCAGTTGCGGTGAGGCATGTAGTGTTTTTTCTTCCACATGCACCTCTCCAGAACGAGCAGGGTGGCGGCGGGGCAACTGAGGCCGAGGAGTGCATCTTCTTCTTTGGGCAGCGGGGGATCGTCCTCCTCCTCGTCATCATCGATGTAGTAGTAGTCGTTGATGTCGTGGTCGTCTATCTGTACGGACTCGAGGCAGACGGCAGAGAGCACCGGCGCGGCGTCGATGATCCACTGTAGGGAGCCAAGGCTCTGAACACAGTACCGCAGCCGCAGCGACGACAGCCGCGGGAGCGCGACCGCGGCGGCGGCCTTGGGCAGGCCGAGGCCCTTGCAGTTGGTGATTTCCAGCACACGGAGAGTCTCCAACGGCAGGACGTCGACGGTGAGCCTATAGACACCTACCCGACTCCAGCAGATCTCCCTGTCCTCATGAGCTTCGCTGCTATGTCCTTCGGCGACCAGCCTGAACTCCTCCGCCCGGCGCGCCGCGGGGTGGCAGAGCAGGGCGTCGACCACCTTGTGTTCCGCATCCTCGTACTAGCTGTGGCGGCTGCGGTTCAGGAAATCGTCGAGCGCTGTGTCGTCGCGGTCAGACAGGCGTAAGGTGAGCCTCTTGACGTGGCCGCCGTCGGCGGCGTCGAGCGCCGCCAAGGCCGCGGAGACGAAGGCATCACGGCCGGAGTAGAAGGCTTCATCGCGCGTACTACTGTAGAGTCCGTGCCTGTGGTTCTGGACGCACGTCTCGAGGTTCACGGCGCCCGAGGAGCGCCAGAGCGCCGTGCGCCAACGCCGCGAGAGCGCGGTCGTGGACGAGGCCTCCTTGGCTGGGACGAAGTGGAGGACGCGCCGGAGGAGATTGTCATGGAGTCCGGACAGGCGGTCCTCGCCGGCCATCGTCTACGTCGGCGGCGTGATCAGCGATGCGATCGCGATGGGATCTCTTCAGGTCATGGGTATATACGGTACGTACATGAGTTTTTTTTTTTGAGTGTAGGTACGTACATGAGTCGGTTAGTGAGCAATGAACGGGCTGAGCTGCATCTCAATTAGGCCGAAAGTTGTCCTCCGTTTTCTCCCAGGGCCATAAAATGCAAGGTGCTGCCTAAAAAAATGCTCAAAGACAAAACAATGCAAGGTGTTTATCCTCCCCTCTCGTTAGGTTTTTTCTTCCTCCCGGCGGCGCTCGCTCGACGTGGAGATCGCGATCCCCCACCCCGCTTCCCTACCACCGATTGCTGACGCCCCCCCCCCCCGGCGGCTGGCATCGTGGCTGATTGGAGGCCGGACTAGGGAACATCCCGCCCGCGGAAATCGCTGTTTTCTCGGGCAAGAGATCTGATGAAGGGCTCAACGTTGGCGTCTGCCTCGGCGATGAACGACATGGAAGCGATGATGAAGGAGTTAGGCCTGAAAGAGGATGATCTGGTGGACATAGTGGTGGAAGACGGTGATATACCGGAGGATGCTGCTCGCTGGATGGCAATCGCCCGTGTGCACATTGAGAAGCCATATAAGTCAATACTGGATTTTCCGCAACATGAGGGTCGCCTGGGATCTAGCACAGGAGGTCAAATTTCGTCCATTAGAGGATAACCTATACACACTACAATTCTCTTGCCTCGGTGATTGGGAGCGTGTAATGGAGGATGGGCCATGGACTTTCAAGGGCAAGGCGGTTGTTATCGAGCCATATGATGGAATTACCAGACCATCAGCGATTAGTTTGAACAAGATTGAGATGTGGATTCAAATTCATGACCTCTGGAGCTGTTCTTTCCCCTGATAAAGTCCCTGGCTGCTACCATGGGAGACTTTATCTATGCTGAACCCAAATCCCAGGATTTTGAGGGTAATTTTTTTAGGGTGCGAGTGAAGGTGGACGTCACAAAGCCTCTCAGGAACGCAGTCTCGTTGGTGGTGAAGAAGAAAAGGGAGATCTTTAGGGTCAAGTACGAGAGATTGCCGACTGGTGCGCTGTCTGTGGTATGCTGGGTAATCTGTTTAAAGAATGTGGCGATGGCATTCATCCCCCATCGGCCCTTGTTTTCAAAAACCTTCGGGCAAATTGGTTCAAGGGACCAGGCCGTGGCCCGGGAGCAGAGAATGAACCGGGTGGAGGTAGGGGAAGAGGCAGAGGCAGAGCTGGCCGCGGAGCAGGCCGTGGAGCAAACTAGCGGGGAGCAGGTCAACGTGATAGCACGGAGTGGATGGGCCGGTGAAAGGATCGATATAGTTGACTAGAGGGGGGTGGGGGGTGAATAGGCAACTAACAATTTTTAGCTTTTCTTTACCAATTTAAACTTTGCATCAAAGTAGGTTGTCTAGATATGTAACTAAGTGAGCAACCTATATGATGCAATGACAACAAGCACACAAGCAAGCAAGGGATTTAACACAAGTACGCTTGCGAAAGTAAAGGGACGAGATGACCAAGAGTGGAGCCGGTGAAGACGAGGATGTGTTACCGAAGTTCCTTCCTTTTGAGGGGAAGTACGTCTCCGTTGGAGCGGTGTGGAGGCACAATGCTCCCCAAGAAGCCACTAGGGCCACCGTATTCTCCTCACGCCCTCACACAATGTGAGATGCCGTGATTCCACTATTGGTGCCCTTGAAGGCGGTGACCAGACCTTTACAAACAAGGTTGGGGCAATCTCCACAACTTAATTGGAGGCTCCCAACGACACCACAAAGCTTCACCACAATGGACTATGGCTCCGTGGTGACCTCAACCGTCTAGGGTGCTCATGTTGGAGATCGTTGCAGAAATTAAAAATTTTCTACGCATCACCAAGAACAATCTATGGAGTCTTCTAGCAACGAGAGGGAAAAGAGTGCATCTACACACCCTTGTAGATCGCGAGCGGAAGCGTTCAAGTGAACGGGGTTGATGGAGTCGTACTCGTCGTGATCCAAATCACCGATGACCGAGCGCCGAACGGACGGCACCTCCGCGTTCAACACACGTACGGTTGGGGAAGACGTCTCCTCCTTCTTGATCCAGCAAAGGGGAGGGAGAGGTTGATGGAGATCCAGCAGCACGACGGCGTGGTGGTGGAAGCAGCGGGGATCTCGGCAAGGCTTCGCCAAGCTCAGCGAGAGGGAGAGGTGTCACGGGAGGGAGAGGGAGGCGCCAGGGGCTTGGGTGCGGCTGCCCTCCCTCCCCCCTCTTTATATAGGGCCCCGGGGGGGGGGGGGGGGGGCGCCGGCCCTAGGAGATCCAATCTCCAAGGGGGGGCGGCGGCCAAGGGGGTGGCTTGCCCCCCAAGCCAAGTGGGGCGCCCCCCACCCCTAGGGTTTCCAACCCTAGGCGCAGGGGGAGGCCCAAGGGGGGCGCACCAGCCCACTAGGGGCTGGTTCCCTCCCACTTCAGCCCATGGGGCCCTCCGGGATAGGTGGCCCCACCCGGTGGACCCCCCGGGACCCTTCCGGTGGTCCCGGTACAATACCGGTGACCCTCGAAACTTTCCCGGTGGCCGAAACTGGACTTCCTATATACAATTCTTCACCTCCGGACCATTCCGGAACTCCTCGTGACGTCCGGGATCTCATCCGGGACTCCGAACAACTTTCGGATTTCCGCATACTAATATCTCTACAACCCTAGCGTCACCGAACCTTAAGTGTAGACCCTACGGGTTCGGGAGACATGCAGACATGACCGAGACGACTCTCCGGTCAATAACCAACAGCGGGATCTGGATACCCATGTTGGCTCCCACATGTTCCACGATGATCTCATCGGATGAACCACGATGTCGAGGATTCAATCAATCCCGTATACAATTCCCTTTGTCAATCGGTACGTTACTTGCCCGAGATTCGATCGTCGGTATCCCAATACCTTGTTCAATCTTGTTACCGGCAAGTCACTTTACTCGTATCGTAATGCATGATCCCGTGACCAAACACTTGGTCACATTGAGCTCATTATGATGATGCATTACCGAGTGGGCCCAGAGATACCTCTCCGTCATACGGAGTGACAAATCCCAGTCTCGATTCGTGCCAACCCAACAGACACTTTCGGAGATACCCGTAGTGCACCTTTATAGCCACCCAGTTACGTTGTGACGTTTGGCACACCCAAAGCACTCCTATGGTATCTGGGAGTTGCACAATATCATGGTCTAAGGAAATGATACTTGACATTTGGAAAAGCTCTAGCAAACGAACTACACGATCTTGTGCTATGCTTAGGATTGGGTCTTGTCCATCACATCATTCTCCTAATGATGTGATCCCGTTATCAATGACATCCAATGTCCATAGTCAGGAAACCATGACTATCTGTTGATCAACGAGCTAGTCAACTAGAGGCTCACTAGGGACATGTTGTGGTCTATGTATTCACACATGTATTACGATTTCCGGATAACACAATTATAGCATGAACAATAGACAATTATCATGAACAAGGAAATATAATAATAACCATTTTATTATTGCCTCTAGGGCATATTTCCAACAGTCTCCCACTTGCACTAGAGTCAATAATTTAGTTACATTGTGATGAATCGAACACCCATAGAGTTCTGGTGTTGATCATGTTTTGCTCTAGGGAGAGGTTTAGTCAACTGAAAGATCGTGGATGTCGCCTAGAGGGGGGTGAATAGGCGCTTTAAAATAATTACGGTTTAGGCTTGAACAAATGCGGAATAAACCTAGCGGTTAATTTGACAAGCACAAAACCTACAACAACTAGGCTCACCTATGTGCACCAACAACTTATGCTAAGCAAGATAAACAACTAAGTGATAGCAAGATATATGACAAGAAACAATATGGCTATCACAAAGTAAAGTGCATAAGTAAAGGGTTCGGGTAAGAGATAACCGAGGCACGCGGAGACGACGATGTATCCCGAAGTTCACACCCTTGTGGATGCTAATCTCCGTTTGGAGCGGTGTGGAGGCACAATGCTCCCCAAGAAGCCACTAGGGCCACCGTAATCTCCTCACGCCCTCGCACAATGCAAGATGCCGTGATTCCACTAAGGGACCCTTGAGGGCGGTCACCGAACCCGTACAAATGGCAACCCTTGGGGGCGGTCACCGAACCCGTACACTTTGGCAACCCTTGGGGGCGGTCACCGGTACCCGTCAAATTGCTCGGGGCGATCTCCACAACCTAATTGGAGACCCCGACGCTTGCCCGGAGCTTTACACCACAATGATTGAGCTCCGAACACCACCAACCGTCTAGGGCGCCCAAGCACCCAAGAGGAACAAGCTCAAGGGCACCAAGCACCCAAGAGTAATAAGCTTCTCAACTTGTAACTTCCACGTATCACCGTGGAGAACTCAAACCGATGCACCAAATGCAATGGCAAGGGCACACGGAGTGCCCAAGTCCTTCTCTCTCAAATCCCACCGAAGCAACTAATGCTAGGGAAGAAAATGAGAGGAAGAACAAGAAGGAGAACACCAAGAACTCCAAGATCTAGATCCAAGGGGTTCCCCTCACAAAGAGGAGAAAGTGATTGGTGGAAATGTGGATCTAGATCTCCTCTCTCTTTTCCCTCAAAAACTAGCAAGAATCCATGGAGGGATTGAGAGTTAGCAAGCTCGAAGAAGGTCAACAATGGGGGAAGAACACGAGCTCAAAGGATAAGGTTCAATGGGGAAGAAGACCCCCTTTTATAGAAGGGGAAAAATCCAACCGTTATGTGCTCAGCCCGCACACGAGCGGTACTACCGCTCCACGAGCGGTACTACCGCTCTGGCGGAAGAAGCAGGGAAAAGGAGCAACCAAACATGAACCTTGGGGCGGTAGTACCGCTTATAAGCGGTACTACCGCGCACCCCAGCGGTACTACCGCTGGAGGAGCAGAACACGGGACCAAAAAACAGTAGCGGTACTACCGCCCGACCGGAGCGGTACTACCGCTTATAGGCGGTACTACCGCCCATCAGGGCGGTACTACCGCTTATAGGTGGAACTGCCGTGCCTTACTGCCGTGCAACTACTGCAAAACTCGACACGAAAAATGCAAGACCCAAAATCGAGGCGGTACCAGCGCGGAACCGTAGCCGTACTACCGCTTATGGCCATAGGCGGTACTACCGCTTTGGACAGCGGTACTACCGCTTGGGGTGATAAGCGGTACTGCCGCTCTGGCCGCGGTACTACCGCTAGGAAACCAAAACTGCCATAACTTCTGCATATGAGCTCCGAATTGAGCAAACTCAAGCTTGTTGGATTGAGAAAGACGAGTAGCATCAAAACAGCGAGTGGTTATAGTAAGAAGAGGCAGGGGAGGTATGCCAAAAAATAGAGGAGTGAAACCTCCAACCGAGAAGAACCGGCATAACCTCCAACATCGAAAACATCATAGAAGATGCGAGTGAACTCCGTTTTCGATGAACTCGAGCTTGTCATCAAGATGACCATAAGCTCCAAAACTCACAAAGAGAAGAACCAAACAAGAACCAACAAAGATGATGCAAGGATGCAATGGTTTGAGCTCTCTATGAATGATACGATCAAGCTACTCATCGAGAGCCCCCCTTGATAGTACGGCAATCGATCCTATAACCCGGTCTCCCAACTACCATCATGAGACCGGTAAAATAGAAAACCTATCAAGAGCAAACCTTTGCCTTGCACATGGTCCACTTGAGCCAGAAGATGACGATCTTGACTCCCTCAAGATGGACCACCTTTCTTGGTTGTGTTGGCTCGATGAAGACTAGTTGATTGCTCCCCCATACTCCACTATGGGTGAGCCACTCTTCCGCACATCTTCACAAGTCCATTGTCACCACAATGGACGGCAAGCTTCAAGCATTTGATCTCTTCATGATGCTTCACTTGAACTTGCACACCGCAACATCTTCACAAGTCCATTGTCGCCACAATGGACGGCAAGCTTCAAGCATTTGATCTCTTCATGATGCTTCACTTGAACTTGCACACCGCAACCTAACCCCACAAAGAACTCTCACGAAGATCATGGGTTAGTACACAAAGCGTAATCGACAATGCTTACCACACCATGGGATCGCTTGATCCCTCTTGGTACATCTTGTGCGCTTTGTGTGTTGATCAACTTGATAGTCTTGATCAACCTTGACTCTTTCCAACTCTCTTCATTTGGATGATGTCTTGAAGGTAAACATGAATGATCACACAATCTTCTTCTTCAAGACATGCTTGCAATAAGCTCTACTCTCACATGACCAATCTTTGGATAATTCCTTAATAACACCTTGGTCACCACATAAACTCCTTGAAACCAACACATGGACTTCAAGAAATGCCTATGGACAAATCCTTCAAATATAACTCAAGGCAACCATTAGTCCATAGAGATTGTCATCAATTACCAAAACCAAACATGGGGGCACCGCATGTTCTTTCAATCGGATCTGCTACATTCAGGTCCGTATGTACTTTACAAATATCTATGTCTCCATTTTGAACATTTTCACGAATGGAGTTGAAGCGACCCTTCATATGCCTGGTCTTCCTGTGAAACCTGGGCTCCTTGGCAAGGGCAATAGCTCCAGTGTTGTCACAGAAGAGAGTCATCGGGCCCGACGCATTGGGAATAACTCCTAGGTCGGTGATGAACTCCTTCACCCAGATTGCTTCTTGTGCTGCCTCTGAGGCCGCCATGTATTCCGCTTCACATGTAGATCCCGCCACAACGCTTTGCTTGCAACTGCACCAGCTTACTGCCCCACCATTCAAAATATACACGTATCCGGTTTGTGACTTAGAGTCATCCAGATCTGTGTCGAAACTAGCATCGACGTAACCCTTTACGACGAGCTCTTCGTCACCTCCATAAACGAGAAACATATCCTTAGTCCTCTTCAGGTACTTCAGGATATTCTTGACCGCTGTCCAGTGTTCCATGCCGGGATTACTTTGGTACCTTCCTACCAAACTTATGGCAAGGTTTACATCAGGTCTGGTACACAGCATGGCATACATAATAGACCCTATGGCCGAGGCATAGGGGACGACACTCATCTTTTCTCTATCTTCTGCCGTGGTCGGGCATTGAGCCGTGCTCAATTGCACACCTTGCAATACAGGCAAGAACCCCTTCTTGGACTGATCCATATTGAACTTCTTCTATATCTTGTCAAGGTACATACTTTGTGAAAGACCAATGAGGCGTCTTGATCTACCTCTATAGATCTTGATGCCTAATATATAAGCAGCTTCTCCAAGGTCCTTCATTGAAAAACACTTGTTCAAGTAGGCCTTTATGCTTCCCAAGAACTCTATATCATTTCCCTTCAACAGTATGTCATCCACATATAATATGAGAAATGCTACAGAGCTCCCACTCACTTTCTTGTAAACACATGCTTCTCCATAAGTCTGTGTAAACCCAAACGCTTTGATCATCTCATCAAATTGAATGATCCAACTCCGAGATGCTTGCACCAGCCCATAGATGGAGCGCTGGAGCTTGCATACCTTGTTAGCATTCTTAGGATCGACAAAACCTTCCGGCTGCATCATATACAATTCTTCCTTAAGAAAGCCGTTAAGGAATGCCGTTTTGACGTCCATTTGCCATATCTCATAATCATAGAATGCGGCAATTGCTAACATGATTCGGACGGACTTCAGCTTCGCTACGGGTGAGAAAGTCTCATCGTAGTCAACCCCTTGAACTTGTCGATAACCCTTAGTGACAAGTCGAGCCTTATAGATGGTCACATTACCATCTACGTCTGTCTTCTTCTTAAAGATCCATTTATTTTCTATGGCTCGCCGATCATCGGGCAAGTCAGTCAAAGTCCATACTTCGTTTTCATACATGGATCCTATCTCGGATTTCATGGCTTCTAGCCATTGTCGGAATCTGGGCCCGCCATTGCTTCTTCATAGTTTGAAGGTTCACCGTTGTCTAACAACATGATTTCCAAGACAGGGTTGCCGTACCACTCTGGCGCGGAACGTGTCCTTGTGGACCTACGAAGTTCAGTAGGAGCTTGATCTGAACTACCTTGATCATCATCATCATTAACTTCCTCTCTAGTCGGTGCATGCACCACAGGAACATTTTCCTGAGCTGCGCTACTTTCCACTTCAAGAGGCAGTACTTCATCAAGCTCTACCTTCCTCCCACTTCTTTCGAGAGAAACTCTTTCTCCAGAAAGGATCCGTTCTTAGCAACAAAGATCTTGCCTTCGGATCTGAGGTAGAAGGTATACCCAATGGTTTCCTTAGGGTATCCTATGAAGACGCATTTCTCCGACTTGGGTTCGAGCTTTTCAGGTTGAAGTTTCTTGACATAAGCATCGCATCCCCAAACTTTTAGAAATGACAGCTTAGGTTTCTTCCCAAACCATAATTCATACGGTGTCGTCTCAACGGATTTCGACGGAGCCCTATTTAAAGTGAATGCGGCAGTCTCTAAAGCATAGCCCCAAAATGAGAGCGGTAGATCGGTAAGAGACATCATAGATCGCACCATATCCAATAGAGTGCGATTACGATGTTCGGACACACCATTTCTGTAACGCCCACGATGCGGCTATATCTCCCACGTGTCGAGGCACGACTTAGAGGCATAACCGCATTGTGGTTTTGTCGCAAGAAGGGTCATCTTCACACAATCCCATGTAATGAACAAGAATGGGATAAAGAGTTGGCTTACAATCGCCACTTCACACAATACATAAATATAATTCATACATCATCCAAAATACACACATAGACCGACTACGGTCAAGATCCAAATGAAAATAAGATAACCCCAAATGCTAGATCCCCGATCGTCCCAACTGGGCTCCACTACTGATCATCAGGAAAAGACACATAGTAACGACCACGTTCCTCATCGAACTCCCACTTGAGGTCGATCCCATCATCTGCACTGGCATTGTCGGCACCTGCAACTGTTTTGGTAGAATCTGTGAGTCACGAGGACTCAGCAATCTCACACCCGCGAGATCAAGACTATTTAAGCTTATAGGAAAGGATGGTGTAATGAGGTGGAGCTGCAGCAGGCAACAATCATATATGGTGGCTAACATACGCAAATGAGAGCGAGGAGAGAAGCAATGGAACGGTCGTCATCTAGCAATGACCAAGAAGTGATCCTGAACTCCTACTTACGTCATTCAAAACTCAAACCGTGTTCACTTCCCGGACTCCGCCGAGAAGAGACCATCACGGCTACACACACAATTGATGTATTTTAACTGGGTCAAGTGACAAGTTCTCTACAACCGGACATTAACACATTCCCATCTGCCTCATAACCGCGGGCACGGCTTTCGAAAGATAGTACCCTGCAGGGGTGTCCCAACTTAGCCCATCATAAGCTCTCACGGTCAACGAAGGATAAACCTTCTCCCGGAAAGACCCGATCAGTCTCGGAATCCCGGTTTACAAGACATTTCGACAATGGTAAAACAAGACCAGCAAAGCCACCCGAATGTGCCGACAAATCCCGATAGGAGCTGCACATATCTCGTTCTCAGGGCACACCGGATGGGCAAGACGTCGGGTTGGCATAGACCCTGGTTGCCCAGGGGGCGCCGGACATCGCCCAGTTTGGGCCAGCACTCGAAGGAGCACTAGTCCGGGGGTTTAAAATAAAGATGACCCTCGGGCTCGCGAAAACCCAGGGGAAAGGCTTAGGTGGCAAATGGTAAAACCAAGGTTGGGCCTTGCTGGAGGAGTTTTATTCAAGGCGAACTGTCAAGGGGGTCCCATAAATCACCCAACCGCGTAAGGAACGCAAACTCAAGGAACATAATACCGGTATGACGGAAACTAGGGCGGCAAGAGTGGAACAAAACACCAGGCATAAGGCCGAGCCTTCCACCCTTTACCAAATATATAGATGCATTAATTAAATAAGAGATACTGTGATATCCCAACAAATCCATGTTCCAACATGGAACCAACTTCAACTTCACCTGCAACTAGCAACGCTATAAGAGGGGCTGAGCAAAAGCGGTAACTTAGCCAAACAACGGTTTGCTAGGAAAGGATGGTTAGAGGATGACATGGCAATATGGGAGGCATGATATAGCAAGTGGTAGGTAGTGCAACATGGCAATAGAACGAACAACTAGCAAAGCAAAGATAGAAGTGATTTCGAGGGGTGGTCATCTTGCCTGCAATGTTCTTAGAGTTGTCGAAAGCTTGATCCTCGTAAGCGTACTCAACAGGTTCCTCGTTCACGAACTCGTCTCCCGGCTCTACCCAAGACAAGAACACAAGCAATGGAACCACAATAAATCACGGGAAATGCACAAGCAACATGATGCAAAACATGTATGATATGCGAGATATGATATGCGATGCATATGCGTGCTCCGGAAGGAAAATGATGAACAAGGCAGTAACTTGGCAAACCAAGCATGCCACTGGATAGATGAGATGATTTCGGTCGAAATCGATATAAAGATCACCGGAAACGGATGCACGGTTTGCAAATGGCAAGCAAAACAAGAATGACACGAATCTGCGATTAACAGCATGATAGCACTTAAAATGCAACAAGTAACAATGCTACAGCACTCCAACGTAGCAACAAAGCATATGGCAGTAATCTACAGGAGATGCTTGACAAAAGATGAACACTGAGCTACGGCTAGATCACAACATAACAGGCTCAAACAAGCATGACAAAAGTGAAAAAGATAACAGGTTCACAGACGTGAAATTACTGGACATGGCAGAAAACAGCATCAGGTAGCAATGTTCAGAGCACGAAATCAACACCTTACAGGAACTTAACATGGCAAAACAAGGCATGAAAGTATTCTACTAAATGCATATGACAAAAGTCCCTTACTGACCATAAGCCAAAAAGGACCAGAAGATATGATGGCAACCTTGTAAACATAGCAAGTTTCGTTAACAGATCTCAGACTTGGCAGAAAACAGAGCATGGCAGAAACAATAATATGAAGGCATCTTGGGAGCTTGATGCACTCACCACAAAGAAATGCATGACAAAAAAAGCATACCTACAGCAAGATGGCATGTTTATGAAGCTATCCATGGCAAGAGCAAGTACATAGCATGCATGGAACAAGTACAACAAGCTTGGCAAAATTGAATAACACGTAAACAATCTGCCAGAAATATTTTATAGCCAAAGTAGAGCAATATTGAGTCATGCTATGGCACTCCATAATTGCAAACAAGGGAAGGAATGGATCAGTTACAACAATATCTACAAAACATCCTTACTGAACATCTCCAGAATATGCATGGATCTCTCTGTAGCATCAAGTTTACATGGCAACAAAATAACAGCAGACAAGGACTTGGAGAAATTACTAAGTCCCTGAAATCAGAAACATTACGAGGCCTAGTTTGCATGCTTGTGCTAGTCACCACGGAGATCACAAAAATACATGGCATATACCACTGGAAAGATAGCATGGCATACAACAAAACACATGTAGAGCTCATGCCCATTAGATGCACAGGTTAAATGATACAAAAATAACAAATCCTCAAGTTCTGCTAAGTAACAGCAGATAACAGCAACTAGCACTCTTGCACCAGAGATTTTGGCATCAATATGGACTCTAATGAACATGATGCAATGGAACAAAATGTAGAGCATCACGAGATGAACATTTTGACATATTACACGCGCGAAACGAAGCTATATGCAGAGAGTTATGATGCGATGAACAGGTGCATGTATTGTAAAATTCCTAGGGACGGAAAAAATAACAACCTCCGGATCTAGGGTTGACCACGACACGGATTACGATGCGGTGACGGATCTCGCCGGATCCGCGCCGGAGGGATAGCTGGAGCTCGCGGAGCTCGCCGGAGGGGGCGTGGACGACGGCGGCCGGCGACGGGAGGCGCGGAGGACGGCGGGGAAGCACGGCGGCGCGGCGCGCGGGGCGAGCACGGCGCGGGGCGGCGGCGATGCGGGAGGGCGGCGGCCGGCGACGGCGAGGCGGCAGGGGCGGCGGCGGAGTGCAGCGGCGAGGCGGGTGGAGGCGAGGTGGCGGCGGCGACTGGGCTCGAGCGGGCCTGGCGGGCAGGCGGGTGGCGCGACGAAGTGGGGCGCCCGGGGGTGACGTGGCGCGCCCCGATTGGACGAGGGCGGCGGCGCTGGTTCGTCCGGCCGGAGCGGACGCGTCCGACGGCGACGGAAGGAGATTTTGAGGGTTTGGACTGCGAATGTTTCCGGAGGGATGCATATATATAGCTAGAGGGAGCTAGGAGAGTCCAAATGAGGTGCGGTTTTCGCCCACACGATCGTGATCGAACGACCTAGAGTATGGAAGAGAGTTTGGTGGGTTTTGGGCTGGTTTTGAGGGGGTTTTTGCTGCAACACACAGACGGACATTGCGGTTGCCCGGTTAACCGTTGGAGTACCAAACGACCTCCAAATGGAACGAAACTTGACCGGTGGTATACCAAGGCCATTTGACAAGCCTCGGTCCATTCCGAGAACGTTAGACACCCGCTCACGAAAGAAAAACAAGAGGGGTGCGCCGGAGGAGGTGGGAGCGCCGGATTGCAAAACGGACAACGGGGAAAATGCTCGGATGCATGAGACGAACACGTATGCAAATGCAATGCACATGATGACATGATATGAGATGCATGACATGAACAAAATGCAAAACGAAAGACAAAACCCGACCACGAAGGGAATATCATAACACATAGCCGAAAATGGCAAGAGTTGGAGTTACAAATATGGAAAGTTACATCCGGGGTGTTACAATTTCGCTGAGGTGTTCCAGGCGGCGTGAGTTGTGAAACTATTCCACATTTCCTTAAGTGTGTGCCAAATTCGTGACTCAAATATTCCCCTCCATGATCTGATCGTAAGAACTTTATTTTTCTGTCACGTTGATTCTCAACCTCACTCTGAAATTCCTTGAACTTTTCAAAGGTCTCAGACTTGTGTTTCATTAGGTAGACATACCCATATCTACTCAAGTCATCAGTGAGAGTGAGAACATAACGATAGCCACCGCGAGCCTCAACACTCATTGGACCGCACACATCAGTATGTATGATTTCCAATAAGTTGGTTGCTCGCTCCATTGTTCCGAAGAACGGAGTCTTGGTCATCTTACCCATGAGGCATGGTTCGCACGTGTCAAATGATTCGTAATCAAGAGACTTCAAAAGTCCATCTGCATGGAGCTTCTTCATGCGTTTGACACCAATGTGACCAAGACGGCAGTGCCACAAGTATGTGGGACTATCATTATCAACCTTACATCTTTTGGTATTCACACTATGAATATGTGTAACACTACGTTCGAGATTCATTAAGAATAAACCATTAACCAGCGGGGCATGACCATAAAACATATCTCTCATATAAATAGAACAACCATTATTCTCGGATTTAAATGAGTAGCCATCTCGAATTAAACGAGATCCTGATACAATGTTCATGCTCAAAGCTGGCACTAAATAACAATTATTGAGGTTTAAAACTAATCCCGTAGGTAAATGTAGAGGTAGCGTGCCGACGGCGATCACATCGACCTTGGAACCATTCCCGACGCGCATCGTCACCTCGTCCTTTGCCAGTCTCCGTTTATTCCGCAGCTCCTGCTTTGAGTTACAAATATGAGCAACCGCACCGGTATCAAATACCCAGGAGCTACTACGAGTGCTGGTAAGGTACACATCAATAACATGTATATCACATATACCTTTGGTGTTGCCGGCCTTCTTGTCCGCCAAGTACTTGGGGCAGTTCCGCTTCCAGTGACCACTTCCCTTGCAATAAAAGACTCAGTCTCAGGCTTGGGTCCATTCTTTGGCTTCTTCCCGGCAACTGGCTTACCGGGCGCGGCAACTCCCTTGCCGTCCTTCTTGAAGTTCTTCTTACCCTTGCCTTTCTTGAACTTAGTGGTTTTATTCACCATCAACACTTGATGTTCCTTTTTGATCTCCACCTCCGCTGATTTCAGCATTGAATATACCTCAGGAATGGTCTTTTCCATCCCCTGCATATTGAAGTTCATCACAAAGCTCTTGTAGCTCGGTGGAAGCGACTGAAGGATTCTGTTAATGACCGCGTCATCCGAGAGATTAACTCCCAGCTGAGTCAAGCGGTTGTGTAACCCAGACATTTTGAGTATGTGCTCACTGACAGAACTATTTTCCTCCATCTTACAACTGAAGAACTTGTCGGAGACTTCATATCTCTCGACCCGGGCATGAGCTTGGAAAACCATTTTCAGCTCTTCGAACATCTCATATGCTCCGTGTTGCTCAAAATGCTTTTGGAGCCCCGGTTCTAAGCTGTAAAGCATGCCGCACTGAATGAGGGAGTAATCATGAGCACGCTGCTGCCAAGCGTTCATAACGTCTTGGTTCTCTGGGATGGGTGCGTCACCTAGCGGTGCTTCTAGGACATAATCTTTCTTGGCAGCTATGAGGATGATCCTCAGGTTCCGGACCCAGTCCATATAGTTGCTGCCATCATCTTTCAGTTTGGTTTTCTCTAGGAACGCGTTGAAGTTGAGGGCAACATTAGCGTGGGCCATTTGATCTACAAGACATATTGTAAAGATTTTAGACTAAGTTCATGATAATTAAGTTCATCTAATCAAATTATTCAATGAACTCCCACTCAGATAGACATCCCTCTAGTCACCTAAGTGAAACATGATCCGAGTCAACTAGGCCGTGTCTGATCATCATGTGAGATGGACTAGTCAACATCGGTGAACATCTTCATGTTGATCGTATCTTCTATACGACTCATGTTCGACCTTTCGGTCTCTTGTGTTCCGAGGCCATATCTGTACATGCTAGGCTCGTCAAGTCAACCTAAGTGTTTTGCATGTGTAAATCTGTCTTACACCCGTTGTATGTGAACGTTAGAATCTATCACACCCGATCATCACGTGGTGCTTCGAAACAACGGACTTTCGCAACGGCGCGCAGTTTGGGGGAACACTTTCTTGAAATTATTATAAGGGATCATCTTACTTACTACCGTCGTACTAAGCAAATAAGAAGCAAAATATGATAAACATCACATGCAATCAAATAGTGACATGATATGGCCAGTATCATATTGCTCCTTTGATCTCCATCTTCGGGGCGCCATGATCATCTTCGTCACTGGCATGACACCATGATCTCCATCATCGTGTCTTCATGAAGTTGTCACGCCAATGATTACTTCTACTTCTATGGCTAATGTGTTTAGCAATAAAGTAAAGTAATTTACATGGCGTTATTCAATGACACGCAGGTCATACAAAAATAAAGACAACTCCTATGGCTCTTGCCGGTTGTCATACTCATCGACATGCAAGTCGTGATTCCTATTACAAGAACATGATCAATCTCATACATCACATATATTTCATTCATCACATCCTTTTGGCCATATCACATCACAAGGCATATGCTGCAAAAACAAGTTAGACGTCCTCTAATTGTTGTTGCATGTTTTTACGTGGCTTCTATAGGTTTCTAGCAAGAACGTTTCTTACCTACGTAAAACCACAACGTGATATGCCAATTTCTATTTACCCTTCATAAGGACCCTTTTCATCGAATCCGATCCGACTAAAGTGGGAGAGACAGACACCCGCTAGCCACCTTATGCAACTAGTGCATGTCAGTCGGTGGAACCTGTCTCACGTAAGCGTACGTGTAAGGTCGGTCCGGGCCGCTTCATCCCACGATGCCGCAGAAACAAGATAAGACTAGTAGTGGCAAGAAAATTGACAACATCTACGCCCACAACAAGTTTGTGTTCTACTCGTGCATAGAAACTACACATAGACCTAGCTCATGATGCCACTGTTGGAGATCGTTGCAGAAAATAAAAATTTTCTACGCATCACCAAGAACAATCTATGGAGTCTTCTAGCAACGAGAGGGAAAAGAGTGCATCTACATACCCTTGTAGATCGCGAGCGGAAGCGTTCAAGTGAACGGGGTTGATGGGGTCGTACTCGTCGTGATCCAAATCACCGATGACCGAGCGCCGAACGGACGGCACCTCCGCGTTCAACACATGTACGGTTGGGGAAGACGTCTCCTCCTTCTTGAACCAGCAAGGGGAGGGAGAGGTTGATGGAGATCCAGCAGCACGACGGCGTGGTGGTGGAAGCAGTGGGGATCTCGGCAGGGCTTCGCCAAGCTCAGCGAGAGGGAGAGGTGTCACGGGAGGGAGAGGGAGGCGCCAGGGGCTTGGGTGCGGCTGCCCTCCCTCCCCCCTCTTTATATAGGGCCCCTAGGGGGGGGGGGCGCCGGCCCTAGGAGATCCAATCTCCAAGGGGGGGCGGCGGCCAAGGGGGTGGCTTGCCCCCCAAGCCAATTGGGGCGCCCCCACCCCTAGGGTTTCCAACCCTAGGCGCGCAGGAGGAGGCCCAAGGGGGGCGCACCAGCCCACCAGGGGCTGGTTCCCTCCCACTTCAGCCCATGGGGCTCTCCGGGATAGGTGGCCCCACCCGGTGGACCCCCCGGGACCCTTCCGGTGGTCCCGGTACAATACCAGTGACCCCCGAAACTTTCCCGGTGGCCGAAACTGGACTTCCTATATACAATTCTTCACCTCTGGACCATTCCGGAACTCCTCGTGATGTCCGGGATCTCATCCGGGACTCGGAACAACTTTCGGATTTCCGCATACTAATATCTCTACAACCCTAGCGTCACCGAACCTTAAGTGTGTAGACCCTACGGGCTCGGGAGACATGCAGACATGACCGAGATGACTCTCCGGTTAATAACCAACAGCGGGATTTGGATACCCATGTTGGCTCCCACATGTTCCACGATGATCTCATCGGATGAACCACGATGTCGAGGATTCAATCAATCCCGTATACAATTCCCTTTGTCAATCGGTACGTTACTTGCCCGAGATTCGATCGTCGGTATCCCAATACCTTGTTCAATCTCGTTACCGGCAAGTCACTTTACTCGTACCGTAATTGTCGTGGAATTGTCACGGCAGATGTCCTCGAGCTAGGACTTAGTCGTGGAGCCATCGCAACTAGGAAGCTTGAAGGGGTTATGTGGGACAAGGAACACGAGGGTTTATACTGGTTCGGCCCCTTACGGTGAAGGTAAAAGCCTACGTCTAGTTTGAGGTGTTATTGATTAGGGTTACAATCGCCAGGGAGCTAAACAGCTATGCCCGGCTCTCGATGAGATTGTTGTCGCCCTTAAACCGCTGCCAGGTCCTCCCTTTATATAGGGAGGCTGACCCCAGCGGCCCTTAGAGTCCCGGCCAGCTCATAAGAGCGTCCGGCTCGGACTCTAAACAATACTTGCCTTACACTACAAGTTTACTATAACAATGATTGTAACTACAGGCTTTAAGCCATATCCGGGTCTCAGCCCATCTCTGGCCCATCATCTTGAAACTTGGCCCCGGGCTTCTGGCAATGATCATCCGAAGAGTAACCCGGCCCCTCCTGGCGGGTGACTCTAAGGTCTATATCCTCAACATTAGGCCCCAGATTGACTTGAGCCGGCTCATGTCAATCTTCAACTCTGCCGAGAGAGAAAATCTCCGGCTCACCATTCATGTGGAGGCCATAACCCGGAGTGACGTCATCCTCTGGACTCCGGATAATCCGCCGTGACGTCATCCTCCATTAAGTCCGTTTTTTACTCCGCCAGATCCGCAACGGATCTTCGCTTTTACTGTCTTTCCGAAAATCGAGGCGTCGTGAGGGGGAGATAACCACGCCGTGGTCTCCTTGAATCTCGCGCCCACTTATGACTCTGCCTTATAAATAGGCCGGCCCAACACTTCTCTTCTCACGCTCTCCTTCTTCCTCCTCGCGCCGTCGCTCCTCTGCCCGAGCTCCGCCACTGCCGCCGCCGTCGCGCCCCTGGTCTTCATCAACCCGGCCGCTGCATCACCCTGATTCGGACCAGATTCACGGCAGCGATCTCCGCTCCTTCCAACTCCGGTGAGTCTCCTTGACCCTGTCAGATAGATCTACGGTAGGGTTCATCTTATGTTCTTCGCGTTCATCACCATTGCCGCAAACCTCAGTAGCTCTTGTAGTCACCACACTCGGTTGATCTTTTACCTTGCATAAAGTCAGTGCGGTAGATGTTTGGGATCCATTTCACCTGCAAAAACCCTCTTTTTACTGCATAAGAACCATGTTCAATCCTCAAGAACTTCTCCTGTCTCTGTTTTTTAGGTCTAGAAATTTTTCATTTCACCCGACCATTTTGATCCAGAAAAGTTACTGCAATATGTGAAATTTGTTTTACCATACTTAGTAAAAACTGCAGCCCTTGAATCTTGACGGCTTATATTTCCGACTTAAAGAAAACACGCGCCATAGAACTTTCCGGTTTAAAGAGAACCATGCTCCGTAGAATCCTCCGGCTTAACTGCGGTAAGCCGTAGATGACCAACTTATTCTGAATGTTCCTCCGGCTTAGATAACTCACCGTATCTGAATATATATCATTAGTCCCCTTTTTGAGCCGCCACCTTAGTTTGAACAATAGCTCTCCGGCTTATAATTAACCCGGATACCTTTCTCTTTATCATAGACCACCAACCGTCACTATGCCTCCCAAGGCTCCCATCACTTGCAACTGGATGAGATCCAACGTCACTGATGAGACCCTGGCCAACTTTGTTAAGTCCGGATATCTGCCCAAGAAGGAAGTGATGTCCTACCGTGCCCCTGATCCGTCAGAAGAAAGACCACAACCGAGGGACGGGGAGGTAGTGATCTTTGCGGACCATATGAGCCGGGGCTTCGCACCGCCCGGCTCAAAATTCTTCAGGGACGTGCTCAACTTCTTTGACTTACGGCCCCAGGATATAGGACCCAACTCCGTATCCAACATCTGCAACTTCCAAGTCTTTTGCGAAGTGTATCTTGGAGAAGAGCCGAGTCTGCTGCTCTTCAGAGAGCTGTTTTATTCGAACCGCCAAAATGAGTGTGCCAACGGGCCAAGTCTAGAGTTAGGCGGCATCTCCATCCAGCGACGTAGGGACTGTCTGTTCCCTTACGTAGAGCCGCCGAGCCACCCTAAGGACTGGAATATGACTTGGTTCTACTGCCAAGACACGTCCCCGGCTGACGAGAATCCACTGCCCGGCTTTCGCCCAACACGCCTGGAACCGACTCACCCATTATCCGACAAACTCACTACCGCGGAACGCCAGCCTCTGCTCCCAACGATCAACAAGATCAAGGCCCTGCTAGGCAACGGTCTGAACGGAATTGATCTAGTCCGGGTCTGGATCTCATGGCGGGTGATCCCATTGAGCCGCCGCCCCGGCTTAATGTGTGAATACACCGGGCAAAAGGATGACCCGCAGAGGCACAGTCGCAACGATCTTCCGGAAGACGTTGCTGAAGAAGAGACCAAGGCTCTGTTAAACGAGAGCCTCGCAGACTGTGGAAGAACCGGGCTAGTCCCGTTCTGCAAGACCAATCCAGCCCCAGCGGTAAGCCGCTGACTTCAATCTTTCAACTTCTTTTGCATGTCACCTTGATCTGGACCGTTTTAAGAATTCATTACTGTACTTCTCAGGCTGATGACAAATTCTGGCGGGTCAAATATGACCATGAGGCGGCCAAGAAGGCCAGGAAGGCGAAGAAAGCCGCCCCTCGCAAAAAGGGAAGCAGACCCACCGCTTCGGAGCTGCTGCAATTAAGCGACAGCTCCGAGTCAGAGGTAACCCTTAAAACTTTAAACTCTTGCCATATTTTTTGTTTGCTGCTGTCCGCCTTATCAACATTTTGCTTATTGACAGGATGACACCGGCGCCAGTAACCCGGTGATTGAAGAGGTAACATCACTTCCCTCCGACTCGGAGCCTTTGCCACAGCTGAAAGTCCGAAGAGTAACCCAGAAAGTAAGCTTTTCTCATCCGTTAGCTCATCAAGACCCTCAATTTCTTTTGAAGCAGCAGGTTCACGAAAGCCGGCGTCACACCCGGGCCCGCAAGGACACTGACCTCTCCGCCGGGTTACCCGACGCAATAAGGAAGCGTCGTACTGAGGTTTTTTCTCACCTGTACCCTTTTCATCCGTTGGCGGGTGTCATCCGTCAGCCACTCAACTCTTCTGACTCTAATTACCAGGAGACCTCCCCCTCTTCGGGTGACTCCATGCAGTCAAGTCTGCCGGCCTTCAAAACTGCACCCGGGTAATAACAATCTCCTTACATTATCTGTCTGTACTTACTCTTTGTACGCCTAACACTTCTGTCTTTTCAGTGCCCAGGCAAAGCTCACCAAAAGAGCAAAGAAGACCAGGTCAGCCGGAGTGCCAGACTTGCCTGAGCCGGAGACGACGGCTCAAGAGCCGCCAGCTGCCGCCGCCCCCGAAGCCACCATTCCTATGGACACGGCACCTGAAGCCCCTGCCCCAACTACCAAGACAACAACCGAAGCGTCGGTTAACCCGGAGGCCTCCGGCTCCGCCCCATCAACTGACGACCCGGACGTGGTAATTACCCGGACGGAGTATGTTGAGCCGGGGAGACCGACCGTGCTGGCCAAATGCTTCGCGAAGGGGGAGTTGCTGCAGCCCCACCGGGTGAATCTGGACCTCTCCAACTACACCGACTTGAGCATTGGAGAGCTCGTCTCTGGCTACATCAGCCAAGTTCACAAGAGCCGGGATGCCGAAATTGCCATGGTCAACCAGATCCAACAAAAATCTGAGGTAACCTTCTGCTGTCTTCTTATTTTCTGCATAGTGACCCTTGTCATGCTAGCCCCCAAGTCTATAACTTATACTTGAATATGTTGTAGACTTAGATTCTGGCTTACTTAACTGAACCGGCAGTACGTAGATAGATACGTTCAATATGCATTAGCCCCCAAGTGCCAAGTGTCTTTGCTTGGAAAGTGCTTGGGACTTATATAATGACTGTTAACCACCCGGAAATATATGCAGGCTTTTGGCAAAAAATTAGAGTCGGACCTTGCGGATCTCAAGAGCCGGCTAAAGACACAAGAGATGGAGACCCGGAAGGCAAACGCCAAGTTTGTCTCCAGCATCGCCGCTCAAGAGAAGCTGAAGACTGACTTCGATGCTGAGCGGAAGGCCTGGGCTGAGGAGAAAACCGCACTGGTGACCTGGGCCGAACAGGCGGAGAAGGCTCTCACCGAGAAGACCGCTGAGCTCTCTGGCCTAAAGTGCCAGGTTTCCCAAATGGTGGCTGCTATCTTTGGTAAGTCGCCTCGCCGGCTTTCATCAAGTCTGTATATGTTATGATTCATTCTTGTCACCGGCTTATCTGATCTTTATTAAACAGGCTCCAGAAGCGCCAACCTGAACCAGAGCGTGGTCACCAAGCTAAAGGCCGTGTACACCCTGGTGGAGCAGCTCTATACCGGGTCACAGCGGGCCTTAGCTGTGGTGGCCCTGTCGAATGAGGTGCCAACACACCTGGCCGAAGTCTTGCGCCGGCTCGCAGTTCTGCCACAACGGATCCAGGAGCTACGACGAGCATCCGCGAGAGCCGGAGCAATCGCCGCGCTGAGCCGGGCTAAAGCATTCTTGCCAGAGCTAGACCCAGCAGACATCGCCCTGGGTTACCCCAGCCTGAAAGAAGACGGCTCAGCCTTCGACCAAAAGGACTTCGCGGCATGTGTGAAGGCTGTACGCCCGGTGGCTACCCTCATCGGGAACGACACCGACTTGACCAAGTACCAGCCGGGTTTTGACGCGGAGAATCGAAGGATTCCAACCCCACGCTATGAAGCCCTCAACCTGATCCCTCCGGCTCGTCAGCACACCTTCGCCCCGGAGATTGACCCGGCTGGGTTAATCGACGAAGAAGCCCAGTTCGAAGCTCTCAGCGGCATCGACTGGAAGTCGTCAACCTTCGAGGTCTTGGGATCAGCCGGAGCAGAAGACGAGCCGGGGACTTCGACTCAGCAGGCGTCATAAAGCGGCCGGCGGTTCACCGAGCAACGCTCCACCCTTGAGACTTTGAAGGATATTTGTAATAGAATAAGTGCAACAATTTATCTCTGCCGTGCCATCGTGCACATAATGAATGCTGAAACCCCTTGAAGTTATTCTTTTGGTGTTCCTCCGGGTCATAATTATCCCTTTGTCCTTCTCAACCTTAAAAAGTACCTTCAAGTATCTGCATAGAAAGGCAAATCACAAGTCTCAAGGCGGCTTACCGCCCTGAGAATCAAGTGTTTAAAATGGATAACCCGGAATACGAACCAAAAAAGACTGGTCGTTAACTATACTCTGAACATAGCCGTGATAACACACTTAACGGCCTGTAACATACTTCCGGTTTAAATAACCCGGGTAGCTTGGTTGGTACCTTAACTCGAATTTACCTGTCTTGATGACATCCCTAATGCTCAACTAACAAGATAAACCAAAATTAAGTCGGCAAGTGAGACCCGGCAGTACATACTTTGACATGATCAGAGTAGACTTATGATAAAATATAAAAACTTAGGGGCTTCCGGTTCGAATACGACCAGAA
Organism: Triticum aestivum; assembly: GCF_018294505.1. Lineage (NCBI taxonomy): Eukaryota > Viridiplantae > Streptophyta > Magnoliopsida > Poales > Poaceae > Triticum > Triticum aestivum. Next base: position 557,319,441 of record NC_057802.1, read on the forward strand.
ACCCGGTCCAAAGGGGTTAAGCTAAGATTCGGATGCGATCATATAGCCCCCAGTGGGTGTGGCGATGCCAATCAAGAGGGTATCGACAGCTATGTTCTCTTTGGTTCGAATACGACCCATGTTTGAACAGGAAGCCCCCAAGTGATTCTGAAAATTGTTTAACGACGCTGATTCGAATACGATCCACGTCGGTTCTCAGAGGGGTTGCACTACGATTCAAATATGACCAAAGGCAACCTCCCAATGAGCTCGGCACTTTGCCAATCAAATGGGTATCGACAGCTATGTTCTCTTTGGTTCGAATACGACCCATGTTTGAACAGGAAGCCCCCAAGTGACCTTACTGCTTACGGCTAGATTCAAATACGATCATAAGCCGGATCCTCCTTTCAAATTAGCATGTAAAAAATGACACACACATAATTGGAGGAGAAAAAGGACAGAGGTCCTGCTTTATTGCTTATCATAATATATACATGGCTGAGATAAGTATGTACACCACGAGAGCCGGTAGCTCAAGTGTAGTAAGGCCGAAGCTGAGCTATGTTCCACGGCCGACGGGTCTCTTCCTCAGACTTACGTGAATCTTTATGCTCCCGAATGTCAATGAGGTAATATGATCCGTTGTACAAGTTCTTATTGACCACAAAGGGCCCTTCCCAAGGTGGGGATAACTTGTGTGCATCTGTTTGATCCTGGATGAGCCGGAGCACAAGGTCGCCTTCCTGGAAGACCCGGGACTTGACCCGGCGGCTATGATAACGGCGTAGGTCCTGTTGGTAAATCGCTGAACGGGCTGCTGCCACATCACGCTGTTCGTCCAACAAGTCCAGAGCATCTTGGCGCGCCTGTTCATTATCCGTCTCAACATAAGCCGCCACACGAGGTGAATCGTGACGGATGTCGCTGGGGAGGACTGCTTCTGCTCCATAAACCATGAAGAAAGGTGTGAAGCCTGTAGACCTGTTAGGAGTAGTGTTGATGCTCCATAAGACGGAGGGCAACTCCTCCACCCAACAACCCGGCGTCCGTTGTAAAGGGACCAAAAGCCGGGGTTTGATGCCCTTCAGAATCTCCTGGTTAGCTCTCTCAGCTTGACCATTGGATTGGGGATGAGCCACTGAGGAAACATCAAGTCGGATATGCTCTCGTTGACAAAACTCTTCCATAGCGCCCTTGGATAGATTGGTGCCATTGTCAGTTATGATGCTGTGCGGAAAGCCGAAGCGGAAAATCACCTTTTTCATAAATCGAACTGCCGTGGCTGCATCGCACTTGCTAACTGGCTCAGCCTCCACCCACTTCGTGAATTTGTCAACTGCCACCAAGAGGTGGGTCTTCTTATCCTTGGACCGTTTAAAAGGCCCAACCATATTAAGCCCCCAGACCGCAAAGGGCCAAGTGATTGGGATCATCCTCAACTCCTGAGCCGGCACATGAGCCCGTCGTGAGAACCTTTGGCAGCCATCACATTTACTGACCAAGTCCTCTGCATCAGCGTGAGCCGTCAGCCAATAAAAACCATGACGGAAAGCCTTGGCCACAAGAGATTTTGAACCAGCATGATGGCCACAATCCCCTTCATGGATCTCGCACAAGATCTCTTGACCTTCCTCAGGGGAGATACAACACTGAAACGCCCCTGAAACACTGCGATGATGCAACTCGCCGTTGATAACAATCATTGACTTGGCCCGCCGGGTTATTTGCCTGGCCAAAGTTTCATCCTCAGGCAACTCTCCCCGGGTTATATAAGCCAGATATGGCATTGTCCAGTCTGGTATGACATGAAGAGCCGCCACTAGTCATGCCTCCGGGTCAGGGATAGCCAAGTCCTCCTCTGTAGGCAACTTAACCGAAGGGTTATACAGAACATCCAGGAAAGTGTTAGGCGGCACCGGCTTTCACTGAGAGCCTAACCGGCTTAAAGCATCAGCCGCCTCGTTCTTCCTGCGATCAATGTGCTCCACTTGATATCCCTGAAAGTGCCCAGCAATGGCATCAACCTTGCGGCAATAAGCCGCCATGAGAGGATCCTTAGAATCCCAGGTGCCTGATACTTGTTGAGCCACCAAATCTGAGTCCCCGAAGCACCTTACCCGGCTTAAGCTCATCTCCTTAGCCACCCGAAGACCGTGGAGTAAAGCCTCGTATTCAGCCGCATTGTTAGTGCAAGGAAACATCAATTGTAGCACATACTGGAACTTGTCACCCCTAGGGGAAGCCAATACAACGCCAGCCCCCGAGCCCTCCAACTGCCTGGACCCGTCAAAGTGAATAGTCCAATACGTATTATCCGGCTTCTGCTCGGGCACTTGTGACTCTGTCCAATCGTTGATGAAGTCCACCAAAGCCTGAGATTTAACAGCAGTGCGTGGCACATATTTGAGGCCATGAGGTCCAAGTTCTATAGCCCACTTAGCAATTCTCCCTGTAGCCTCTCTGTTCTGGATAATATCCCCAAGAGGGGCAGAACTGACCACAGTGATGGGATGACCCTGAAAATAATGTTTGAGTTTCCGGCTCGCCATGAACACACCATATACGAGCTTCTGCCAATGCGGGTACCGCTGCTTGGACTCAATAAGCACCTCACTGACATAATAAACCGGCCGCTGAACCGGATGCTCCTTACCCGTCTCCTTACGCTCCACCACAATAGCCACACTGACGGCTCGTGTGTTTGCTGCCACATACAGTAGCAAGGGCTCCTTATCAACCGGAGCAGCAAGGACGGGGGGCTCTGCCAGTTGCTTTTTCAAATCCTCAAAGGCGGTATTAGCTGCATCATTCCAGACAAAGTTATCAGTTTTCTTCATCAATTGATATAAGGGCATAGCCTTCTCACCCAAGCGGCTTATGAACCGGCTTAAAGCAGCGATGCGACCCGCCAAGCGCTGAACGTCATTTATACACGCCGGCTTAGCCAGGGAGGTGATGGCCTTGATCTTCTCTGGGTTAGCCTCAATGCCTCTGTCAGAAACCAAGAAACCCAAGAGCTTGCCTGCAGGAACACCAAAGACACACTTGGCCGGGTTAAGCATCATCTTATAGACCCGGAGATTATCAAAGGTTTCTCTTAAATCATCTATCAGGGTTTCCTCTTTGATGGATTTAACCACAATATCATCCACATAAGCATGAACATTGCACCCGATCTGTTTATGGAGACAATTCTGCACACAACGCTGGTAAGTTGCCTGCGCACACTTGAGCCCAAAAGGCATAGACACATAGCAGAAGGCTCCAAAGGGAGTGATGAACGCCGTCTTCTCCTGGTCCTTAACTGCCATCTTAATCTGATGATACCCGGAATAAGCATCCAAGAAACTTAAGCGTGCACAACCTGCCGTAGCATCAATGATTTAATCAATACGGGGGAGAGCAAAAGGATCAACCGGACACGCCTTGTTCAAGTCCGTGTAGTCCACACACATTCGCCAGGTGCCGTTCTTCTTGAGTACGAGCACCGGGTTAGCCAACCACTCTGGGTGAAAAACCTCAACAATGAACCCGGCCGCCAAGAGCCGGGCCACTTCTTCACCGATAGCTTTCCGCCTCTCTTCGTTAAACCGTCGAAGGAACTGTCTGACCGGCTTAAATTTTGGATCAACATTGAGAGTGTGCTCAGCGAGTTCTCTAGGTACACCTGGCATGTCAGAAGGTTTCCACGCGAAGATGTCCCTATTCTCACGGATGAACTCGATGAGCGCGCTTTCCTGTTTTGGATCCAGATTGGCACTGATGCTAAACTGCTGAGATGAATCTCCTGGAACAAAATCAACAAGCTTAGTTTCATCAGCCGACTTAAATTTCATTGCCGGCTCAGCCTCCGTAGTTGGCTTCTTCAGAGAGGTCATGTCTGTTGGGTCAACATTGTCTTTATAAAATTTTAACTCCTCTGTAGCACAAACAGACTCTGCATAAGCTGCATCACCTTCCTCACACTCCAGAGCCACCTTCCGGCTGCCGTGAACCGTAATGGTCCCATTGTGCCCTGGCATCTTGAGCTGTAAGTACACATAACACGGCCGTGCCATGAACTTGGCGTAAGCCGGCCGCCCAAATATAGCGTGGTATGGACTTCTTATCTTGACCACCTCAAAGGTCAACTTCTCCACCCTGTAGTTGCTCTGATCGCCAAAAGCCACTTCCAGTTCGATCTTGCCGACTGGATAAGCCGACTACCGGGTACTACGCCATGGAAGATAGTGTTTGACTGGCTGAGGTTCTTATCGACTAGCCCCATACGACGGAAAGTCTCATAATAGAGGATATTGATGCTGCTGCCTCCATCCATGAGCACCTTTGTGAACTTATAGCCTCCCACCTGAGGAGCCACCACTAAGGCCAAGTGGCCCGGGTTATCCACCCGGAGAGGGTGATCCTCCCTACTCCACACTATAGGCTGCTCAGACCACCGTAAGTAGCGTGGAACCGCCGGCTCAACAGCATTAACAGCTCTCTTTTGAATCTTCTCGTCTCGTTTACACAAACTAGTGGTGAACACGTGATACTGTCCACCGCTAAGCTGCTTCGGGTTGGTCTGATAACCCCCCTGCTGCTGTTGATGACCCTGACCAGACTGTTGATTAAAGCCTCCTTGACCGTTCTGAGGACCGGAATTGGAGCCGCCGCTCGGGCCATGAAAGCCGCCGGCGCCTGAGCCGCCGGCACCTGAGCCGCCTCCCGGACCATTGTAGTTTTTAAAGGCCTTCATGATAGCACAATCCTTCCACAGATGAGTTGCTGGCTTCTCTCTAGAACCGTGCCTCGGACAAGGTTCATTCAACAGCTGCTCCAGAGAAGGTCCTGACCCGCCGCCTCGGGGAGGGGGCCTCCCCTTGCGTCGCTGGTTATTACCTTGAGAGTTGGTGTTGCCTACAAACTCTAAGCTGCCATCGGCCTTACGCTTGCGTCCTCCTTGGTTCCCCGGGTTAAACTGAGGACCCTTGCCGTTGCCATTCTTCTTTCCCTTCCCTGCCCTTTCATCGTCTGAAGGGGGATCCTTGGTACCATCGGAATCGGCGTACTTGACAAGAGCCGCCATTAAGGTACCCATATCGGTGCAGTCGCGCTTGAGCCGCCCAAGCTTCATCTTAAGGGGCACAAAGCGACAGTTCTGTTCCAACATTAAGACTGCAGAGCCGGCATCCATCTTATCTGATGAATGTATGATTTCCTTGACCGGGCGAACCCAATGGGTCGTGGACTCACCCTCCTGCTGCTTACAGTTAGTCAAATCCACAATTGACATAGACTGCCTGCAGGTATCCTTGAAATTTTGAATGAACCGGGCTTTCAGCTCCGCCCAAGACCCAATGGAGTTCGGCGGTAACCCTTTCAACCACGTGTGGGCAGTTCCATCTAACATCATGGTGAAATATTTGGCCATGGCCGCCTCACTGACCTCCAGCAATTCCATAGCCATCTCATAACTCTCAATCCAGGCTGTAGGCTGTAAGTCCGCTGTGTAGTTAGGCACCTTCCTAGGGCCCTTGAAGTCCTTAGGTAGACGTTCATTGCGGATGGCTGGTACCAAACAAGGGACTCCCCCGGTCCTGGTAGAAATTCCCACATCAACGGACGTCGTCGGATAAGCCGGGGGGGTCTGATAAGCCGTCAATTGAGGCGCCTGCTCCGCCTCTTGCCGCGCTTGGTCTGTTGCGTAGAAGGCTCCATTATGAGCCGGGCCATGGCCAGGGGGCGGGTCATGGCGTCGCACATTACTTGAATCGGTTGCTGAGACCATGTTCCGGCTGTAACTCGGGCTCTGGCCTGGACGAGGGGTCGAGTGGATCCTGTCACGGCTATAGGAGTACGCCTCTTGCTGTGCTAGTGCCGTCTGCAGGAGTTCCCTGACCCGGCGGGTTTCGATGGCCGCCGGAGAATCGCCGTCAACAGGGAGAGCCGCCAGCCGTGCTGCCGCAGCCACCATGTTCTCTAGCGGGTTATCATAATGACCCGGGGGTACTGGCACATACTGAGGCGGGGCAGGGGGCACCTGGGGAGGCCCCATCACTCGTGGCTGAATAAGGGGTCCAGACCCGGGCGCAATGACCCCTGGCGGGTTACTAGACCCTGCACCCGGCGTGTTGAAGAGATTGCATGGATCGTAAACCAGCGGGAGTCGAGACTGGGCCTTCTGATGCCTCCTCCTCATGACCTCGTTGGCCGCGTTCTGATCCATCGTGAGCTGGAAGGACTGCGCCTGAATTAGCTGAGTCTGGGCATCGAGAGCCGCCCGCTCCGCAGCCAACCTGATCCCTTCCGCCGCAAGATCCTCTTTAGCTTTTATCAGATCCAATTTTAACTATGCCACCTCCGCATCATGCTGAGCTTGATCTGCTGGGTCAACCGCGGCAGTTAACAGGGCCGTCATCTTGTCCGTGAGATCCATCAGCACCTGAGCTGGGGAAGGCACCGGGTTTCCCGATCCGGCAGCGGGGTTCTGAACAGGCTGTGCACCGGCCATAAAAACTCCAACCTGACTTGGCGGTTCAAAAAGGTCCGGAATACTGTCGCCGTCGGAACAGCCCATGAACCTGCCATCTTGAAGTTGGTACAACGAGTTTGATTCATCAGTGGCCGACTCGCCGTCAGAGCGGGCGGCCGCCTCATCACCAGACCCGGACGGATCATAGCGCCCTCCATGGATGCATCCCACAAAAGCGCGCCTTAAGGCAGGCCGGGCCCGGGCGGGTCGTGCGCGCTGAGCCGTTTCGATGAGATCGGCGCAGAGATCCGGCTCGGGGCCCGGCTCACCAATCTTGCCGATGAAGACATGAATTCCGCCAAAGGGGACCCGGTACCCGTGCTCAATTGAGCCGCCGTCGGGGCCCCAGTCCTCGTCGTCGATGTAGAGCTTGCCGCGACGACTCTTGGTCATCCGGCCCACAACGTATCCCTTGAGCCCTTCGAAGCTGCCCTTCAAGAACTCAAATCCACCGTGCGCGAGCCCCACGGTGGGCGCCAACTGTCGTGGAATTGTCACGGCAGATGTCCTCGAGCTAGGACTTAGTCGTGGAGCCATCGCAACTAGGAAGCTTGAAGGGGTTATGTGGGACAAGGAACACGAGGGTTTATACTGGTTCGGCCCCTTACGGTGAAGGTAAAAGCCTATGTCCAGTTTGAGGTGTTATTGATTAGGGTTACAATCGCCAGGGAGCTAAACAGCTATGCCCGGCTCTTGATGAGATTGTTGTCGCCCTTAAACCGCTGCCAGGTCCTCCCTTTATATAGGGAGGCTGACCCCCAGCGGCCCTTAGAGTCTCGGCCGGCTCATAAGAGCGTCCGGCTCGGACTCTAAACAATACTTGCCTTACACTACAAGTTTACTATAACAATGATTGTAACTACATGCTTTAAGCCATATCCGGGTCTCAGCCCATCTCTGGCCCATCATCTTGAAACTTGGCCCCGGGCTTCTGGCAATGATCATCCGAAGAGTAACCCGGCCCCTCCTGGCGGGTGACTCTAAGGTCTATATCCTCAACAGTAATGCATGATCCCGTGACCAAACACTTGGTCACATTGAGCTCATTATGATGATGCATTACCGAGTGGGCCCAGAGATCCCTCTCCGTCATACGGAGTGACAAATCCCAGTCTCGATTCGTGCCAACCCAACAGACACTTTCGGAGATACCCGTAGTGCACCTTTATAGCCACCCAGTTATGTTGTGACGTTTGGCACACCCAAAGCACTCCTATGGTATCCGGGAGTTGCACAATCTCATGGTCTAAGGAAATGATACTTGACATTTGGAAAAGCTCTAGCAAACGAACTACACGATCTTGTGCTATGCTTAGGATTGGGTCTTGTCCATCACATCATTCTCCTAATGATGTGATCCCGTTATCAATGACATCCAATGTCCATAGTCAGGAAACCATGACTATCTGTTGATCAACGAGCTAGTCAACTAGAGGCTCACTAGGGACATGTTGTGGTCTATGTATTCACACATGTATTACGATTTCCGGATAACACAATTATAGCATGAACAATAGAAAATTATCATGAACAAGGAAATATAATAATAACCATTTTATTATTGCCTCTAGGGCATATTTCCAACAGCTCAAGCACCCAAGAGTAACAAGATCCGCTAGGGATTAGTGGGGGGAATCAAATTTCTCTTGGTGGAAGTGTAGATCGGGGCCTTCTCAACCAATCCCGTGCAAATCAACAAGTTTGATTGGCTAGGGAGAGAGATCGGGCGAAAATGGAGCTTGGAGCAACAATGGAGCTTTTTGGGGGAAGAGGTGAGTCAAATTTGGGAAGAAGACCTCCTTATATAGTGGGGGGAACAATCCAACCGTTACCCCCAAAACAGCCCCGCAGAGGGTGGTACTACCGCAGGAGGCAGCGGCACTACCGCTGAGCACAATGGTACTACCGCTCCCCCGGGCGGTACTATCGTGAAGTTTGGAGGGCAGGAGAGAGACGGACCCGAGCGGTACTGCCGCGGTGGTAGGGCGGTACTACAGCTCATGAGCGGCACTGCCGCTCTACTGCCGCTGCAAAGTACCGCATAATCCGACACGAGAAATGACCCCTCGAGTCGACGAGGTAGGGGCCTGGTACCGCAGCGGTACTACTGCCGAGGACCCACCGGAGGTACTACCGCTGCGGAGCGGTACTGCCGCCTGTGACCCCTAAGCGGTACTACCGCTGGGTACCGCGGTACTACCGCAGAGACCAGACACAGCCCAAAGAAAGGGGAAAGAGATCTCCATTGAAGCGGAAAGGCTCAGAGGGTGTAAAAGGATGTGTACGTGTTGATTCCGCCCTAGCCTTACCAAAGCGGACCCCCTCTTGATAGTACGGTGACTCCTACGAAACTAGTCCACCAAAAAGAAGCGAAAGAGCTACACCATCTTGAATGACACTCTGAGGGGAAAGTAATCGTCTCGTGCCAAAGGATGAATCTCTGAAATGCTTAAACCACACGATTAGTCCGCAAACACGTTGTCATCAATCACCAAAACTACATCTAGGGAGATATGCCTTAACAATCTCCCCCTTTTTGGTGGATTGATGACAACCAGGGATTTGCACAAGGATATATCATGAAAGTAAAGATACTTAGAACTACAAAATATAGACGGGCTCCCCCTGAATGTGTGCACCTAGATAGTAGTGCCTTTGGAATGTAGGACACACACATTAGGATCAACACTCACCCTACATTTTATAGTCCAACAACCTAAGCATAGGATACATGAGAGCAGGTAATATAACAGGATAGACAAGCAACTCATAAGATACCAAAGTACTAGAAAGACATAGATAAAGATAAGGTAGCATATGTCTTACACCATATGTCTGGAACTTAGGTTTCACTGGCACAAAACCAAACAAAGCAAATGGCGAGAAACCACAACGACACTACAAAGAAAACGACGAAACGACGACACCATAAAGCACAAATCCCTAAGCTCTCTCCCCCTTTGGCATCGAGACACCAAAAGGGCAAAGAGCGACGCTACAGATCCAGGTGAAAGAAAACTGAGGATCTCTCTCATCACATCCTGGCAGGGTCATCTGCACTGCCATCCTCAGTCGGAAACTGCTTGGTGTCGGAATCGGTCCACGGACAGTGCTGCTGAATCCACTCCTCTTCCTCAGTGATCTGGCCCTCAGACCCACTGACAACGGTCGCACCCAGTTGACGCATGAGCTCCTTGTGACGCCCCCTGGCCTTCTTCTCAGCCACATTAGTCATGTACTGACCATGAGACTCGATGCAGAAGAGCTTCTTCATCTTGCGCTTGAGCTTCTTTGCCCAAGAGGGCTCTGTCCCAGAAGGCTCATAATCCTCATCGTCATCATCGGCCTCAGCCCCGTCCTCGGTCTCCATGTCAGCAGCAGTAGATGGACCCCCGGATTTAGGGGCTGGGGTGCCCCAATTGTCCTTCTTCCTCAGACGCTTGATCTCATGAGAAACCAATTCTCCAGTTTCCAGCATCACCTGGGGATAGACACGAGCCCAGGCCTTCTCAATGAGTAGCATGATGAATGGACCATAGATCGGGCACTTGCGCTCAGAAATGGTAGTAAGAAGTTCAGACCACATAACATGAGAAATGTCCAGGGACTCGCCAGTGTTTTCTTCCTTCTCATGCTGGCAGAAGAGAAGCATATCCACGAGATAGGAGTGGACCATATCCAGATTCTCGATGCGAGGGAATAGGGTCTCCCGAAAGACACGATGAAGGATGTCCAGGAAGGTAGACAGCTCATAGGTTTCCTTCTTAGTCATAGGGTTAACCTTCACAGTGCAGTAGGGCCAGAGGGCTTGCTTGTGAGTGGAGTTGACATTGCGGTGAGGGCGAAAGCTGACAGGAGTCTCCAGCCCGTGATCTTCCACCTCAAGTAACTCAATGAAGGCCTTCCACTTGACAGGCAGCAACTTGCCATTTATCATCCAGGTCAAAGTCCTTTCTTCATCAGTTCCAAGATGGACAGTAGCATAGAATTGAGCCACCAAATCTGCATCAAAGTCCTTGTTGAACTGCATGATTTTGAGAATGTTTAGCTGAGAACACATCTGAAGAGCTTCACCAAAGTACTCAGGATCCTTCTCCATGGCATCCGTGTCGATGGAGCGAACATCAACATAGAGATTCTTCTTGGCCTTGATCACATCAAAGTAGATGGCAAACTGAAAGCGGTTCCAGAACGGGCGGTTGACCAAATTGGGTTCTTGGTCTTCCGCATAGGGGTTGCGGCGACGCCTTTCCCAGAACTCCTTGGCAGTCACAGTCTTGCCCCTTGGCTTCGGCCTGTTGGCAGGTTTCTTCTGGAGTTGAGGCGGAGGTGCTGCACTTGAGGAAGCACCTGCTGACTCAGAGGTGCGGTAGCGCTTTGATGTTGCACGTCCGGGGTTGACACGGCGGACTTGCTGCTCAGGATGTTCATCACCTGGAACCAAACACACGAACAGAAGAACCAACACGAAAGAAAGAGCATAAGCTTCCAAACAAAACAACATGGATCAAACAGTGGTTGGAAAATGATGGAATCTGGCAAGCAGCGGTAGTACCGCTGGCCATAGGCGGCAGTACCGCTCAAGCGGTAGTACCGCTCCAGTGGGAGCGGTAGTACCGCTCAAGACTGGGAAACGGCGGTTCCTACTGCCGTGGTCAGATCCGGCACTACCGGACTGCCAAATTCAAAAATACTCCTACCAAAACTTAATCCACACAGTCTAGACGCCCTCTCCAAACTACTCAAGCCGTGATTTAGCCAAAAATCGAGAGATGCAACCACTATTGCCCCAAAGACGCTAGATCTGAGAACTAGACAAAAGGAGAGGAGGAACTAGGGCAATACTGGCATCCATGGCAAGAGGACGAGGTGGGGATCGACTCCACCAAAGGGAATGGAGAGGGATAGCCCGGAGACGGCGGCCCGCCGGAGCCCTCCCGCAGCGAGGCGACGCTGGAGAGAGGAAGAGGAACGAGGGGGCGGTGCGAATGGGTATGGGAGAGCAGAAACCTCCCCCTGCCCCGACATAACCCCTGGTACCGCCCCCAACGGTAGTACCGCTCGGGTGGGCGGTAGTACCGCTTGTCAACATAAGCGGTAGTACCGCGCACCACCAGCGGTAGTACCGCCCAGCAAGATGCTGTTGGGGAACGTAGTAATTTCAAAAAATTTCTACGCACACGCAAGATCATGGTGATGCATAGCAATGAGAGGGGAGAGTGTTGTCTACGTACCCTCGTAGACCGAAAGCGGAAGCGTTAACACAACGCGGTTGATGTAGTCGTACGTCTTCACGATCCGACCGATCAAGTACCTAACGCACGGCACCTCCGAGTTCAGCACACATTCAGCTCGATGACGTCCCTCGACTCCGATCCAGCCGAGTGTTGAGGGAGAGTTTCGTCAGCACGACGGCGTGGTGACGATGATGATGTTCTACCGACGCAGGGCTTCGCCTAAGCACCGCTACGATATTATCGAGGTGTAATATGGTGGAGGGGGCACCACACACGGCTAAAAGATCGTTGATCAATTGTGTGTCCATGGGGTGCCCCCCTGCCCCCGTATATAAAGGAGCAAGGGGGAGGCCGCCGGCCAAGGAGGAGGGCGCGCCAAGGGGGGAGTCCTACTCCCACCGGGAGTAGGACTCCTCCTTTCCTTGTTGGAATAGGAGAAGGGAAGGGAGAAGGAGAAAGAAGGAAGGGGGCGCCCCCTCCCTAGTCCAATTCGGACTAGTCCATGGGGAGGGGTGCGGCCACCCTTTGGGGCCTTTCTCTCTTTTCCCGTATGGCCCATTAAGGCCCAATACGAATTCCCGTAACTCTCCGGTACTCCGAAAAATACCCGAATCACTCGGAACCTTTCCGAAGTCCGAATATAGTCATCCAATATATCGATCTTTACGTCTCGGCCATTTTGAGACTCCTCGTCATGTCCCCGATCTCATCCGGGACTCCGAACTCCTTCGGTACATCAAAACACATAAACTCATAATATAACCGTCATCATAACGTTAAGCGTGCGGACCCTACGGGTTCGAGAACTATGTAGACATGACCGAGACACCTCTCCGGTCAATAACCAATAGCGGAACCTGGATGCTCATATTGGCTCCCACATATTCTACGAAGATCTTTATCGGTCAGACCGCATAACAACATACGTTGTTCCCTTTGTCATCAGTATGTTACTTGCCCGAGATTCGATCGTCGGTATCTCGATACCTAGTTCAACCTCGTTACCGGCAAGTCTCTTTACTCGTTCCGTAATACATCATCCCGCAACTAACTCATTAGTTACAATGCTTGCAAGGCTTATAGTGATGTGCATTACCGAGTTGGCCCAGAGATACCTCTCCGACAATCGGAATGACAAATCCTAATCTCGAAATACGCCAACCCAACAAGTACCTTCGGAGACACCTGTAGAGCACCTTTATAATCACCCAGTTACGTTGTGACGTTTGGTAGCACACAAAGTGTTCCTCCGGTAAACGGGAGTTGCATAATCTCATAGTCATAGGAACATGTATAAGTCATGAAGAAAGCAATAGCAACATACTAAACGATCGAGTGCTAAGCTAACGGAATGGGTCAAGTCAATCACATCATTCTCCTAATGATGTGATCCCGTTAATCAAATGACAACTCATGTCTATGGCTAGGAAACATAACCATCTTTGATCAACGAGCTAGTCAAGTAGAGGCATACTAGTGACACTCTGTTTGTCTATGTATTCACACATGTATCAAGTTTCCGGTTGATACAGTTCTAGCATGAATAATAAACATTTATCATGATAAAAGGAAATAAATAATAACTTTATTATTGCCTCTAGGGCATATTTCCTTCAGTCTCCCACTTGCACTAGAGTCAATAATCTAGTTCACATCGCCATGTGATTTAACATCAATAGTTCACATCACCATGTGATTAACATCCATAGTTCACATCGTCATGTGACCAACACCAAAAGGATTTACTAGAGTCAGTAATCTAGTTCACATCGCTATGTGATTAACACCCAAAGAGTACTAAGGTGTGATCATGTTTTGCTTGTGAGATAATTTTAGTCAACGGGCCTGTCACATTCAGATCCGTAAGTATTTTGCAAATTTCTATGTCTACAATGCTCTGCACGGAGCTACTCTAGCTAATTGCTCCCAGTTTCAATATGTATCTAGACCGAGACTTAGAGTCATCTAGATTAGTGTCAAAACTTGCATCGACGTAACCCTTTACGACGAACCTTTTGTCACTTCCATAATCGAGAAACATATCCTTATTCCACTAAGGATAATTTTGACCGCTGTCTAGTGATCTACTCCTAGATCACTATTGTACTCCCTTGCCAAAATCAGTGTAGGGTATACAATAGATCTGGTACACAGCATGGCATACTTTATAGAACCTATGGCCGAGGCACAGGGAATGACTTCCATTCTTTTTCTATCTTCTGCCGTGGTCGGGCTTTGAGTCTTACTCAATTTCACACCTTGTAACACAGGCAAGAAACTCTTTCTTTGACTGTTCCATTTTGAACCACTTCAAAATCTTGTTAAGGTATGTACTCATTGAAAAAACTTATCAAGCGTCTTGATCTATCTCTATAGATCTTGATGCTCAATATGTAAGCAGCTTCACCGAGGTCTTTCTTTGAAAAACTCCTTTCAAACACTCCTTTATGCTTTGCAGAATAATTCACATATACTTATCAGAAATGCTGTAGTGCTCCCACTCACTTTCTTGTAAATACAGGCTTCACCGCAAGTCTGTATAAAACTATATCCTTTGATCAACTTATCAAAGCGTATATTCCAACTCCGAGATACTTGCACCAGTCCATAGATGGATCGCTGGAGCTTGCATATTTTGTTAGCACCTTTAGGATTGACAAAACCTTATGGTTGCATCATATACAACTCTTCTTTAATAAATCCATTAAGGAATGCAATTTTGTTTATCCATTTGCCAGATTTCATAAAATGCGGCAATTGCTAACATGATTCGGGCAGACTTAAGCATAGATACGAGTGAGAAACTCTCATCGTAGTCAACACCTTAAACTTGTCGAAAAACCTTTTGCGACAATTCTAGCTTTGTAGATAGTAACACTACTATCAGCGTCCGTCTTCCTCTTGAAGATCCATTTATTTTCAATGGCTTGCCGATCATCGGGCAAGTCAACCAAAGTCCATACTTTGTTCTCATACATGGATCCCATCTCGGATTTCATGGCCTCAAGCCATTTTGCGGAATCTGGGCTCACCATCGCTTCTTCATAGTCTGTAGGTTCGTCATGGTCTAGTAACATAACCTCCAGAACAGGATTACCGTACCACTCTGGTGCGGATCTTACTCTGGTTGACCTACGAGGTTCAGTAATAACTTGATATGAAGTTCCATGATCATCATCATTAACTTCCTCACTAATTGGTATAGGCGTCACAGAAACTGGTTTCTGTGATGAACTACTTTCCAATAAGGGAGCAGGTACAATTACCTCATCAAGTTCTACTTTCCTCCCACTCACTTCTTTCGAGAGAAACTCCTTCTCTAGAAAGGATCCATACTTAGCAACGAATGTCTTGCCTTCGGATCTGTGATAGAAGGTGTACCCAACTGTCTCCTTTGGGTATCCTATGAAGACACATTTCTCCGATTTGGGTTTGAGCTTATCAGGATGAAACTTTTTCACATAAGCATTGCAACCCCAAACTTTAAGAAACGACAACTTTGGTTTCTTGCCAAACCACAGTTCATAAGATGTCGTCTCAACAGATTTAGATGGTACCCTATTTAACGTGAATGTAGTTGTCTCTAATGCATAACCCCAAAACGATAGTGGTAGATCGGTAAGAGACATCATATATTGCACCATATTAAATAAAGTACGGTTACGATGTCCGGACACACCATTACACTGTGGTGTTCCAGGTGGCGTGAGTAGTGAAACTATTTCACATTGTTTTAACTAAAGGCCAAAGTCGTAACTCAAATACTCTTCTCCACGATCAGATCGTAGAAACTTTATTTTCTTGTTACGATGATTTTCCGCTTCACTCTGAAATTATATGAACTTTTCAAATGTTTCAGACTTCTATTTCACTAAGTAGATATACCCATATCTGCTCAAATCATCTGTGAAGGTCAGAAAATAATGACACCTGCTACGAGCCTCAATATTCATCGGACCACATACATCTGTATGTATGATTTCCAACAAATCTGTTGCTCTCTCCATAGTTCCGGAGAACGGCGTTTTAGTCATCTTGCCCATGAGGCACGGTTCACAAGCATCAAGTGATTCATAATCAAGTGATTCCAAAATCCCATCAGTATGGAGTTTCTTCATGCGCTTTACACCGATATGACCTAAACGGCAGTGCCACAAATAAGTTCCACTATCATTATTAACTTTGCATCTTTTGGCTTAATTATTATGAATATGTGTATCACTACGATCGAGATCCAACAGACCATTTTATTGGGTGTATGACCATAGAAGGTTTTATTCATGTAAACAGAACAACAATTATTCCCTAATTTAAATGAATAACCGTATTGCAACAAACATGATCAAATCATATTCATGCTCAACGCAAACACCAAATAACACTTATTTAGTTTCAACACTAATCCCGAAAGTATAGGGAGTGTGCGATGATGATCATATCAATCTTGGAACCACTTCCAATACACATCGTCACTTTATCCTTAACTAGATTCTGTTCATTATGCAACTCCCGTTTCGAGTTACTACTCTTTAGCAACTGAACCAGTATCAAATACCGAGGGGTTGCTATGAACACTAGTAAAATACTCATCAATAATCTGTATATCATATATACCTTTGTTCACTTTGCCATCCTTCTTACCCACCAAATACTTGGGGCAGTTCTGCTTCCAGTGACCAGTCCCTTTTGCAGTAGAAGCACTTAGTCTCAGGCTTAGGTCCAGACTTGGGCTTCTTCACTTGAGCAGCAACTTGCTTGCCGTTCTTCTTGAAGTTCCCCTTCTATCCCTTTGCCCTTTTCTTGAAACTAGTGGTCTTGTTAACCATCAACACTTGATGTCTTTCTTGATTTCTACCTTCGTCCATTTCAGCATCACGAAGAGCTCGGGAATTACTTTCGTCATCCCTGGCATACTATAGTTCATCACAAAGTTCTACTAACTTGGTGATGGTGACTAGAGAATTCTGTTAATCACTATTTTATTTGGAAGATTAACTCCCACTTGATTCAAGCGATTGTAGTACCCAGACAATCTGAGCACATGCTCACTGCTTGAGCTATTCTCCTCCATCTTTTAGCTATAGAACTTGTTGGAGACTTCATATCTCTCAACTCGGGTATTTGCTTGAAATATTAACTTCAACTCCTGGAACATCTCATATGGTTCATGACGTTCAAAACGTCTTTGAAGTCCCGATTCTAAGCCGTTAAGCATGGTGCACTAAACTATCAAGTAGTCATCATATTGAGCTAGCCAAACGTTCATAGCATCTGCATCTGCTCCTACAATAGGTCTGTCACCTAGCGGTGCATCAAGGACATAATTTTTCTGTGCAGCAATAAGGATAATCCTCAGATCACGGATCCAATCCGCATCATTGCTACTAACATCTTTCAACATAATCTTTCTCTAGGAACATATCAAAATAAACATAGGGAAGCAACAACGCGAGCTATTGATCTACAACATAATTTGCAAAATACTATCAGGACTAAGTTCATGATAAATTTAAGTTCAATTAATCATATTCCTTAAGAACTCCCACTTAGATAGACATCCCTCTAATCCTCTAAGTGATAACGTGATCCAAATCAACTAAACCATAACCGATCATCACGTGAAATGGAGTAGCTTTCAATGGTGAACATCACTATGTTGATCATATCTACTATATGATTCACGCTCGACCTTTTGGTCTCAGTGTTCCGAGGCCATATCTGCATATGCTAGGCTCGTCAAGTTTAACCTGAGTATTCTGCGTGTGCAAAACTGACTTGCACCCGTTGTAGATGGACGTAGAGCTTATCACACCCGATCATCACGTGGTGTCTGGGCACGACGAACTTTGGCAACGGTGCATACTCAGGGAGAACACTTTTATCTTGAAATTTAGTGAGAGATCATCTTATAATGCTACCGTCAATCAAAGCAAGATAAGATGCATAAAAGATAAACATCACATGCAATCAATATAAGTGATATGATATGGCCATCATCATCTTGTGCTTGTGATCTCCATCTCCGAAGCACCGTCATGATCACCATCGTCACAGGCGCGACACCTTGATCTCCATCGTAGCATCATTGTCGTCTCGCCAACTATTGTTTCTACGACTATCGCTACCGCTTAGTGATAAAGTAAAACAATTACATGGCGATTGCATTGCATACAATAAAGCGACAACCATATGGCTCCTGCCAGTTGCCGATAACTCGGTTACAAAACATGATCATCTCATACAATAAAATATAGCATCATGTCTTGACCATATCACATCACAACATGCCCTGCAAAAACAAGTTAGAAGTCCTCTACTTTGTTGTTGCAAGTTTTACGTGGCTGCTACGGGCTTTAGCAAGAACCGTTCTTACCTACGCATAAAAACCACAACAATAGTTTGTCAAGTTGGTGCTGTTTTAACCTTCGCAAGGACCGGGCGTAGCCACACTCGGTTCAACTAAAGTGAGAGAGACAGACACCCGCCAGTCACCTTTAAGCAAAGAGTGCTCGCAACGGTGAAACCAGTCTCGCGTAAGCGTACGCATAATGTCGGTCCGGGCCGCTTCATCTCACAATAGCGCCGAACCAAAATATGACATGCTGGTAAGCAGTATGACTTATATCGCCCACAACTCACTTGTGTTCTACTCGTGCATATAACATCAACGCATAAAACCAGGCTCGGATGCCACTGTTGGGGAACGTAGTAATTTCAAAAAATTTCTACGCACACGCAAGATCATGGTGATGCATAGCAACGAGAGGGGAGAGTGTTGTCTACGTACCCTCGTAGACCGAAAGCGGAAGCGTTAACACAACGCGGTTGATGTAGTCGTACGTCTTCACGATCCGACCGATCAAGTACCGAATGCACGGCACCTCCGAGTTCAGCACATGTTCAGCTCGATGACGTCCCTCGAACTCCGATCCAGCCGAGTGTTGAGGGAGAGTTTCGTCAGCACGACGGCGTGGTGACGATGATGATGTTCTATCGACGCAGGGCTTCGCCTAAGCACCGCTATGATATTATCGAGGTGTAATATGGTGGAGGGGGGCACCGCACACGGCTAAAAGATCGTTGATCAATTGTGTGTCCATGGGGTGCCCCCTGCCCCCGTATATAAAGGAGCAAGGGGGAGGCCGCCGGCCAAGGAGGAGGGCGCGCCAAGGGGGGAGTCCTACTCCCACCGGGAGTAGGACTCCTCCTTTCCTTGTTGGAATAGGAGAAGGGAAGGGAGAAGGAGAAAGAAGGAAGGGGGCGCCCCCTCCCTAGTCCAATTCAGACTAGTCCATGGGGAGGGGTGCGGCCACCCTTTGGGGCCTTTCTCTCTTTTCCCGTATGGCCCATTAAGGCCCAATACGAATTCCCGTAACTCTCCGGTACTCCGAAAAATACCCGAATCACTCGGAACCTTTCCGAAGTCCGAATATAGTCGTCCAATATATCGATCTTTACGTCTCGGCCATTTCGAGACTCCTCGTCATGTCCCCAATCTCATCCGGGACTCCGAACTCCTTCGGTACATCAAAACACATAAACTCATAATATAACCGTCATCGTAACGTTAAGCGTGCGGACCCTACGGGTTCGAGAACTATGTAGACATGACCGAGACACCTCTCCAGTCAATAACCAATAGCGGAACCTGGATGCTCATATTGGCTCCCACATATTCTACGAAGATCTTTATCGGTCAGACCGCATAACAACATACGTTGTTCCCTTTGTCATCAGTATGTTACTTGCCCGAGATTCGATCGTCGGTATCTCGATACCTAGTTCAACCTCGTTACCGGCAAGTCTCTTTACTCGTTCCGTAATACATCATCCCGCAACTAACTCATTAGTTACAATGCTTGCAAGGCTGTGCATTACCGAGTTGGCCCAGAGATACCTCTCCGACAATCGGAATGACAAATCCTAATCTCGAAATACGCCAACCCAACAAGTACCTTCGGAGACACCTGTAGAGCACCTTTATAATCACCCAGTTACGTTGTGACGTTTGGTAGCACACAAAGTGTTCCTCTGGTAAACGGGAGTTGCATAATCTCATAGTCATAGGAACATGTATAAGTCATGAAGAAAGCAATAGCAACATACTAAACGATCGAGTGCTAAGCTAACGGAATGGGTCAAGTCAATCACATCATTCTCCTAATGATGTGATCCCGTTAATCAAATGACAACTCATGTCTATGGCTAGGAAACATAACCATCTTTGATCAACGAGCTAGTCAAGTAGAGGCATACTAGTGACACTCTGTTTGTCTATGTATTCACACATGTATCAAGTTTCCGGTTGATACAGTTCTAGCATGAATAATAAACATTTATCATGATATAAGGAAATAAATAGTAACTTTATTATTGCCTCTAGGGCATATTTCCTTCAGATGCAACTACTAGACAAGAAGGCTTGGCTAAAAAAGGAATGAAAAACAAACGGCAAGAAGAGGAGAGTAAGAAAAGGCAGAGAGAAAGGCAAGAGACAACGAGAACCAACCACAAGACACAACCTCTCCAAGGAGAGGGCGGTGGCCGGAGCCACCTATGTTTGAGTCAATTGGTATGGCACCGCGAAGAATTATCCTTGGGCCCATGACCAAAACTCGTCTTTGAAGCACAAGTACCATAAAAAGTGGCTAATGTGAAAGAGTTGATCAATTTATGCATAATAAGGGGAGGAAGAGTTCATTGAGAGAACAACACTCCCCCTATGTCCATGCCTACACCTAAACAAGATAACAAGTTGAGTATGGTGGGGAGTGCAAGTGTTCAAGCAACATTGCTCGCATCAATGATATTTAGCTCATGCCTTAACTCACGAAATCTTGCTTCATCCAACGGCTTCGTGAAAATATCTGCAAGGTTATCATGAGTGTTGACATAGTTGAGGTCGATCTCCCATCGCCTAATATGATCCTGGATGAAGTGATACCGAATCTCAATATGCTTCGTCTTGAAGTGTTGCACCGGGTTGAGAGAAATCTTGATGGCACTTTCATTGTCACACCAAAGAGGCACTTTGTCACAAATGACACCGTAATCCTTTAAAGTTTGCCTCATCCATAAGAGTTGTGCACAACAACTGCCGGCCGCCACATACTCCGCTTCGGTGGACGAGAGAGACACACAACTTTGCTTTTTAGAAGACCAACTTACCAAAGAGCAACCAAGGAATTGGCACCCTCCAGAAGTGGACTTCCTATCCACTTTGTCTCCCGCCCAATCGGAGTCCGAATACCCTACAAGCTTGAAGTTTGCTCCTCTTGGGTACCATAAGCCAAAGTTTGGGGTATGAGCCAAATATCGAAAGATTCGCTTGACCGCCACAAAGTGGCTTTCCTTAGGTGCGGCTTGAAAACGTGCACAAATTCCCACACTCAACATGATATCCGGTCTAGATGCACAAAGGTAAAGTAAGGAACCAATCATGGAGCGATATACCTTTTGATCCACCGCTTTACCATTGGGATCGATGTCAAGTTGGCACTTGGTGGGCATTGGAGTGGACGCCGGCTTGACATCACTTAGCTTGAATCTCTTGAGCATGTCTTGAGTGTATTTGGCTTGGTTGATGAAGGTTCCTTCTCTTCTTTGCTTTACTTCGAAACCGAGAAAGAACTTCAACTCTCCCATGGAAGACATCTTGAACTTTGAGGTCATGAGTGCGGCAAATTCCTCATTGAAAGCTTTGTTAGGGGAACCAAAGATAATGTCATCAACATATAGTTGGCACACAAACAACTCCCCTTTGACCTTCTTAGTAAAAAGAGTGGGGTCGATTAGCCCAACTTCAAACCCACGATCTTGTAACAACTCGGTAAGGTGGTCATACCACGCACGTGGGGCTTGTTTAAGGCCATAGAGTGCCTTATCGAGTTGATACACATGATCGGGAAAGTAGGGATCCTCGAACCCGGGGGGTTGCTTGACATAAACCAACTCATTAATAGGACCATTAAGAAAAGCACTCTTCACATCCATTTGTTGCAACTTAAAGTTGTGATGAGAAGCATAAGCAATCAACAAACAAATAGATTCAAGGCGAGCAACGGGAGCAAAGGTTTCACCGTAGTCGATACCCTCGACTTGGGAGTAGCCTTGTGCCACCAATCGTGCCTTGTTGCGGATGATGGTCCCATGAGCATCTTGCTTGTTCTTGAATATCCACTTGGTTCCAATGACATTGTGGTTCCCCGTTGGCCTTGGCACTAATCTCCACACCTTGTTGTACTCGAAGTTGTTGAGTTCTTCATGCATGGCATTAAGCCAATCCGGATCTTCGAGTGCTTCATATACCTTTTGGGGTTCCACACAAGAGACAAACGCGTGATGTTCACAATAGTTTGCCAATTGTCTACGAGTGCTTACCCCCTTTTGAATGCTTCCAAGCACATTCTTCATGAGATGACCCTTGGTGGAGAGCTTGGAAGCAATCTTGGCGGCACGACGCTCCAATTCCTCCTCGGTGGTGAGTTGAGGAGCGGTCACTTGATCATCTTGAGCGCCGTCTTGAGCTTGTTCTTGATCTTGAACTTGCTCGGAGGAGAGAACTTGACCTTGGGCATCACTTGGTGTGTCACCACCGTCTTGAGCATGATCTTGCCCTTGGTCTTGTTCATGAGGTTGAGGGCCTTCACTTTGTTCTTCGGAAGCGTGTGGGCCTTGGGTTGGTGATGGCTCCACTTGAGTGGAGCATTGTCCTTCTCCTTCGGCCACAAGGGGTTCCTCAATGGGTAGGATAAAACCAACACCCATTCTTCTTATGGCTTGAGGAGGAATTTCATCACCTACATCACAAGTGCCACTTTGCTCCACTTGGGAGCCGTTATTCTCATCAAACTCCACGTTACACGTCTCCTCAATAAGTCCCGTGGATTTATTGAGGACACGGTAAGCATGAGAGTTTGTAGCATAACCAACAAATATGCCCTCATAAGCTCTAGCCTCAAATTTAGACAACCGAACACCTTTCTTGAGAATGAAACACTTACACCCGAACACCCGAAAGTACTTGAGGTTGGGCTTGTTACCGGTGAGTATCTCATATGGAGTCTTGTTCAAGCCCTTGCGGAGGTAGAGCCGATTGGATGCATGACACGCGGTGTTGATAGCTTCGGCCCAAAAGTTGTATGGAGACTTGAACTCCGCCATCATGGTCCTTGCGGCATCCATCAACTTCCAGTTCTTCCTCTCCGCAACACCATTTTGTTGAGGGGTGTAAGGTGCGCAATATTTATGCTTGATCCCCTCATCACTAAGAAACTCATCCAAGGTGTAGTTCTTGAACTCGGTGCCGTTGTCACTTCTTATTGTCAAGATCTTTGCATTGTGTTGACGTTGGGCTTCATTTGCAAAGTCAATGACGGTTTGTTGGGTCTCACTCTTCCTCTTGAAGAAATACACCCAAGTGTATCTTGAATAGTCATCCACAATCACCAAGCAATACTTCCTACCCCCAAGACTATCAAAGGATGGAGGCCCAAAGAGATCCAAATGAAGGAGCTCCAAAGGCCTCTTCGAGTAAATGAGAGTCGTGGGAGGGTGAGCCTTCTCATGAAGCTTTCCTTCGATACAAGCACTGCAAGCACGATCTTTAGCAAAACTAACGTTCGTTAGTCCACGGACATGGTCCCCCTTGAGAAGACTTTGCAAAGATCTCATATTGACATGGGCTAAACGGCGATGCCAAAGCCATCCCACGTCAACTTTAGCCATTAGGCATGTCGCGGTCTTAGTGGGTCGCTCCGAAAAGTTAATCACATAGAGACCGTTCTCGACATGCCCAACAAAGGCTACTTTAAGAGTCTTGCTCCACAAGAGGGCCACGGTATCAATATCAAAGAAGGTGGCAAAACCCATGATTGCAAGTTGACGAACGGAAAGTAAATTGTATGCAAGGGACTCAACAAGCATGACTTTCTCGATCGTGAGATCATGAGAAATGACAACTTTGCCGAGTCCCAATACCTTAGAAGACGAGGCATCACCCCACTCGACATTGGTGGGCATAGATGGAATCTTGTGCACGTCCACCACCAAGTCCTTGCTTCCGGTCATATGATTTGTAGCTCCACTATCGAGCAACCATGATCCCCCACCGGAAGCAAACACCTACAAGAGATCAATGCTTGGTTTTAGGTACCCATTTTGTAATGGGTCCTTTGATGTTAGTAACAAGGGTCTTAGGAACCCAAATAGACCATTCAATATACTCATGAGGAGAACCAACAAATTTGGCATAAACATGCCCATCACTAGCACGGCATAGCACATAAGAAGGATTAAAGTCGCCGGCTTTGTTGGAAGGGGTGGCATTGCCCTTCTTGACACCGCCACCCTTCGCATTGTTCTTCTTCTCCTTGGAAGCACCCTCTCCCTCCTTCACAAAAGTTTGCTTGAGAGGAGGAGGTCGTTTGGTCTTGTCATTCTTCTTCTTGTTCTTGGGCTTGGGTGCGAACCCAATCCCCTCCTTGGCCACAACTTCCTTTTGATTGCTCAAAAGGTCGTTGAGGTTCTTCTCACCTTGTATGCATGACACAAGGCCTTTCTCAAGTTGCTCCTTCAACTTAGCATTCTCCTCAACAAGATGCACATGCTCACAACAAGGGTTAGTAGCATTTGCATTATCAATTAACACCATATGAGGAAAGGTGGCTTTCTCCTTAGTTAGCTTCACTTGGAGTTGATCATGAGACTCCTTGAGGCTAGCATGAACACCCTTCAAGACTTTGTGAGCCTTGTCGAGAATGTCAAACTCCTCTTTGAGTCTAGCAAGATCAACCCCAAGCTTTGCCTTCTCGGAGTTTAGCACACGAGACACAACAAGAGCATGATCAAGATCTTTCTTTAACTTAGCATGATCATCGTTGTATGACTCCTCAAGAGCCAAACGAAGACCACGCTCTTCGTCAAGAGCATTGGAAAGATCCGAAATCTCATCGGCATAGTCACGACTATGCCCCTCCATCTTAGAGATGGTATCTTCGTGAGCCTCGATCATGTCATTGGCTTCACCAAGTTGTTCCAAGAGAGCAACGAAGTGCTTCTTGGATTTACCCTTGAGTTTACCCATAAAGGTCTCAAACTCATTTTCCTCCACATTTGTCCCCTCATGTTCATCAATGCTATCCGTCGAAGAAGGATGATTAATGATGGTAGTTTTGATGTTGGGGGTTACCTTGTTGGTGGCTTTAGCCATGAGGCACTTGGCGGTGATGTTCTCATTGGGTGAGTCGAAGAGAGACATCCGTGGAGTCATCGCAATGGCAACGGAGGCCATGGCAACCGACTCACCATCTTCATCATCGTCATCATCCTCATTGTACTCTTCTTGTACCACCAATGCCTTGGGAGGAGTCTTCTTGGTGAAGTTGCTCTTGTTGGGGAACGACTTGGCCTTGTCCTTTCGGATGAGCTTGCCACCATTGTCTTCCCTCTTCTCGTAAGGGCACTCCGCAACAAAGTGGCTCACATTGCCACAATTGAAGCAAGTCCTCACTCGTTGCTTGCCCTTTGCGCCACTTGAATTGTTCTTGTTGAAGTTTGGCCTTGTGTTCTTCTTGCTCCAAAATTGCCTTGAAGCAAGAGCCATGTGTTCATGATAGGCATACTTCGTATCTTCGAGGTTGCTCTCCTCTTCTTCCTCTTCATCCTCTTCCTCCATACTAACCTTGGCCTTTAGAGCAAGGTTGGGCTTCTTTACTCTTTGAGAGCGAAGAACCGCATTGTCGGCGGTCTTGTCCAAGATGCTCATAGCAACGAACTCATCCAACACTTCACTTGAGGACAAGGTGTGGAAGTCCGGCCTTTGACGAATGACGGAGGACATGGCTTTGTGGTAGGGCATCATTGCCTTGAGGAATTTGCGCTTGATCCAATTGTCATCCGTGTCCTTACTTCCATGATCTCGGAGAGAGACCGCGAGTTTGGTTACTCTCCGAAAAAGCTCACGAGGTTCTTCATCTTCTTTCATTGCAAACTCATCGGCTTCATCTTGCACCACTTCATAGTTGGAGCGTTGAATGCTTGCGCTTCCCCGATAGAGGGAAACCACTTGGAGCCAAGCATCTTTGGCCACGGTGTAGGGCCGGAGATGAGGAAGATCTTCGGGTGGGATTGCTTCTTGGATGATGAAGAGAGCATTCTCATTGAATTGATGATCCACGACTTCTCTAGGAGTGAAGTTACTTCGGTCATGCGGATAGAAACCTTCTTCAATGATTCTCCAAAGGTTAGTGTTCACATGATTTAAATGACGCTTAAAACGATAGACCCAAGAATCAAAATCTACATTCTTCTCAATCTTAGGGGCCGGGCCGGCATGATTCAAATGAGTGGAAGGAAGCGGTCCACCATAGACAAGTGGAGGTTCCACATGGGCAAAGATGCCGGTGCCATTTTTACCACTAGAAGAAGGAGCTTTCTCGCTAGTAGCTTCCCCCTTGTCGGAGGTAGCATCCGTCACCTTGTTGGCGGGATCACCCACTTTCAACGGTGCGGTGGAAAGTTTAAGCCCTTCTAAGAATTTATTAAACATGCTTTCGACCTCGGTAGTCATGGAGGTTTTCAATGTGTCCAACGCCACATTGAATTCCTCACGAGAGACCGCGGTTCCCCCATCTCCCGTAGACGAGACCGGATTCACACCGGAGTGCTCCTCCACACCGTCTACGACGTCAACCATACTCTTCGAACGGTAAAGTCCTTAATAAAGAGACGAGGCTCTGATACCAATTGAAAGGATCGATATAGTTGACTAGAGGGGGGGGGTGAATAGGCAACTAACAATTTTTAGCTTTTCTTTACCAATTTAAACTTTGCATCAAAGTAGGTTGTCTAGATATGCAACTAAGTGAGCAACCTATATGATGCAATGACAACAAGCACACAAGCAAGCAAGGGATTTAACACAAGTAAGCTTGCGAAAGTAAAGGGACGAGATAACCAAGAGTGGAGCCGGTGAAGACGAGGATGTGTTACCGAAGTTCCTTCCTTTTGAGGGGAAGTACGTCTCCGTTGGAGCGGTGTGGAGGCACAATGCTCCCCAAGAAGCCACTAGGGCCACCGTATTCTCCTCACGCCCTCACACAATGCGAGATGCCGTGATTCCACTATTGGTGCCCTTGAAGGCGGCGACCGGACCTTTACAAACAAGGTTGGGGCAATCTCCACAACTTAATTGGAGGCTCCCAACGACACCACAAAGCTTCACCACAATGGACTATGGCTCCGCGGTGACCTCAACCGTCTAGGGTGCTCAAGCACCCAAGAGTAAGAAGATCCGCTAGGGATTAGTGGGGGGAATCAAATTTCTCTTGGTGGAAGTGTAGATCGGGGCCTTCTCAACCAATCCTGAGCAAATCAACAAGTTTGATTGGCTAGGGAGAGAGATCGGGCGAAAATGGAGCTTGGAGCAACAATGGAGCTTTTTGGGGGAAGAGGTGAGTCAACTTTGGGAAGAAGACCTCCTTATATAGTGGGGGGGGGGGACAATCCAACCGTTACCCCCAAAACAGCCCCGCAGAGGGCGGTACTACCGCAGGAGGCAGCGGCACTACCGCGGAGCACAATGGTACTACCGCTCCCCCGGGCGGTACTATCGTGAAGTTTGGAGGGCAGGAGAGAGACGGACCCGAGCGGTACTGCCGCGGTGGTAGGGCGGTACTACAGCTCATGAGCGGCACTGCCGCTCTACTGCCGCTGTAAAGTACCGCATAATCCGACACGAGAAATGACCCCTCGAGTCGACGAGGTAGGGGCCTGGTACCGCAGCGGTACTACTGCCGAGGACCCACCGGAGGTACTACCGCTGCGGAGCGGTACTGCCGCCTGTGACCCCTAAGCGGTACTACCGCTGGGTACCGCGGTACTACCGCAGAGACCAGACACAGCCCAAAGAAAGGGGAAAGAGATCTCCATTGAAGCGGAAAGGCTCAAAGGGTGTAAAAGGATGTGTACGTGTTGATTCCACCCTAGCCTTACCAAAGCGGACCCCCTCTTGATAGTACGGTGACTCCTACGAAACTAGTCCACCAAAAAGAAGCGAAAGAGCTACATCGTCTTGAATGACACTCCGAGGGGAAAGTAATCGTCTCGTGCCAAAGGATGAATCTCTGAAATGCTCAAAGCACACGATTAGTCCGCAAACATGTTGTCATCAATCACCAAAACTACATCTAGAGAGACATGCCTTAACAGCCGGGATGACCCAAGTCTGAATGATGACGTTGATATGGCGGTGGCTGAGGGCAACAGAAAACGGGGAGCAGCACAAGTCAACATGGGGGCACCGGTGATGCCAGATTTTGCAGAAAACAGTTCCGGGCAAGCTCATCTCGCCTTACCCCCCCGGCGGTACCCCACAGTCCATCCTCCAAGGAGGAGTCGAAGAGAACGAAAGCCACTGTTCTTATGTTTGAGCAAGGAAACTTGAAGGCCACATCTAGCAACAACTCTACTGATGCATGTTTGGCGGGCTCCGTGGAGGAGTCGCGCCGAGCGCAGTGAGTTTACTCTGCTGGAACTGTCGCGGGGCTGGCAAACCCGCGACAGTTCGTGAGCTTCGTGACCTCACGAGGCAACATGCCCCCTCTACCGCATGTATTGTTGAAACACAAATAGAGGGCTCTCGAGTAGAGAATCTAGCAGGCACCTTAGGTTACAATAAGAGTTTTGCTGTTAATAGTCGTTGAAGAAGTGGAGGTTTATGTATCTTTTGGAATGATGAAATAAAGCTTGAAGTTGTCGGTTATTCTGATTACCATATTGATGCTATTGTGGATGCAATGGTAGATATCAGGACAAGAGTTACTTTTGTGTATGGGGAGGCGCAAGCAAATGAACGATACAAAACATGGGACATGTTGAGGGGTATCGTCGGAACTAGTGACTTGCCATGGCTAGTTATGGGGGATTTCAACGAGGTCCTCCATGCACACGAACATGATGGGGTTGGCAACAGGAGTCAGGCTCAGTTGGATTTATTTCGTGATGCTTTGGATACTTGTGGTCTCTCAGATATAGGATATTCGGGAAGCAACTGGACTTTTGAAAAGAAGGCCACTGGTGGAACTTTTACCAGAGTAAGATTGGACCGGGGTGTTACAAATCCGGCCTGGTCTATCGCATTCCCTGGAGCAACGCTAGAGCACAAAACAGCAGCCACATCCGATCACGTCCCCATCTACGTACGCTATAGTGATTTGCATGCATGCAGCAGTGGGCCAAGATCATTTAAATATGAGATTTGTTGGGAACGAGATGAAGCATTGCCGGCTGTGGTGGAGACTGCATGGGCAGCGAGTGGGGCAGCCTTGGTCCAAGAGCTAAAGGACAAGATGCATGCACTGGCGGGGGATCTATCCAGGTGGGATCGCACGCACTTTGGCAATGTTCGCCAGGAGATAGCGCGGTTGAGGAGACAGCTACAGGAGCTCCGTGATTCCCTAGGAAGATCTGGCCCCAATCATTTGGAAATTAAAATAGTTGATCGGCTAACTGAGTTATACCACAGAGAAGAAATGCTTTGGAGGCAAAGAGCAAGATTGGAGTGGCTCACACATGGGGACAAGAATACGTATTTTTTCCATCTCAGAGCTAGCAGAAGGAGACGGAAAAATCTGATTCGAGCTCTACAGCGACCGGTTGTCCAATTAACCGAAGATAAAAATGAGATGGAGGCTTTGACTACCGCCTTCTATGAGGAGTTGTACAGGTCGGAGGGGGTCCAGAACATGGATCAAGTCTTGGACACAGTGCCACGCAAGGTTACCCAGCAGATGAATGACTCTCTCAACATGCCATACACTCAAGAGGAGGTAAAAAATGCACTCTTCCAAATGTTCCCACTAAAAGCTCCCGGTCCAGATGGATACCCTGCACATTTTTTTCAGCGACACTGGGACATATGTGGGAAAGAAGTCACTAGTGTGGTCCTCAAAATCGTCGAGGGAACGGAGACGGCCGCGAGTATAAATGAGACAGTGTTAGTTCTGATCCCCAAGGTAAAAAAATCCCACCCTCCTATCTCAGTTCCGACCGATCAGTCTGTGCAATGTATTATATAAGATCGCATCAAAGGTAATTTCTAACCGCCTGAAGCTAGTATTACCTGACATTATTTTTGAGGAGCAGTCAGCATTTGTGCCAGGTAGACTGATCACCGATAACATTATAAATGCTTATGAATGCTTGCATTTTATGAAGCGTAATAAAGCGAAGAAGCACCAATCATGTGCACTGAAACTTGATATGATGAAGGCATATGATAGAGTCGAATGGGAATATTTGAGAGCCATCATGCTTAAGCTGGGCTTCACAGAGAGGTGGGTTGACATAGTTGATAACCCACAAGTATAGGGGATCGCAACAGTTTTCGAGGGTAGAGTATTCAATCCAAATTTATTGATTCGACAAAAGGGGAGCCAAAGAATATTCTCAAGTATTAGCAGTTGAGTTGTCAATTCAACCACACCTGGATAACTTAGTATCTGCAGCAAAGTATTTAGTAGCAAAGCAGTATGGAAGTAACGATAACGGTAGCAAAAGTAATATTTTTGGGTTTTGTAGTGATTGTAACAGTAGCAACGGAAAAGTAAATAAGCGAAGAACAATATGTGAAAAGCTCGTAGGCATTGGATCGGTGATGGAGAATTATGCCGGATGCGGTTCATCATGTAACAGTCATAACATAGGGTGACACAGAACTAACTCCAATTCATCAATGTAATGTAGGCATGTATTCCGAATATAGTCATACATGCTTATGGAAAAGAACTTGCATGACATCTTTTGTCCTACCCTCCCGTGGCAGCGGGGTCCTAATGGAAACTAAGGGATATTAAGGCCTCCTTTTAATAGAGTACCGGACCAAAGCATTAACACATAGTGAATACATGAACTCCTCAAACTATGGTCATCACCGGGAGTGGTCCCGATTATTGTCACTTCGGGGTTGCCGGATCATAACACATAGTAGGTGACTATAGACTTGCAAGATAGGATCAAGAACTCACATATATTCATGAAAACATAATAGGTTCAGATCTGAAATCATAGCACTCGGGCCCTAGTGACAAGCATTAAGCATAGCAAAGTAATAGCATCAATCTCAGAACATAGTGGATACTAGGGATCAAACCCTAACAAAACTAACTCGATTACATGATAAATCTCATCCAACCCATCTCCGTCCAGCAAGCCTACAATGGAATTACTCACGCACGGCGGTGAGCATCATGAAATTGGTGATGGAGGATGGTTGATGATGACGACGGCGACGGATTCCCCTCTCCCGAGCCCCGAACGGATTCCAGATCAGCCCTCCCGAGAGGTTTTAGGGCTTGGCGGCGGCTCCGTATCGTAAAACGCAATGAATCCTTCTCCCTGTTTTTTTTCTCCCCGAACACGAATATGTGGAGTTGGAGTTGAGGTCGGTGGAGCGTCAGGGGGCCCACGAGGCAGGGGGGCGCGCCCGGGGGGGGGGGGGGAGGCGCGCCCCCACCCTCGTGGACAGGTGGAGGCCCCCCTGACATGGATTCTTCTTCCAGTATTTTTATTATTTTCCAAAAATAAGTTCCGTGGAGTTTCAGGTCATTCCGAGAACTTTTGTTTCTACACATAAATAACACCATGACAATTATGCTAAAAACAGCGTCCGTCCGGGTTAGTTCCATCCAAATCATGCAAGTTAGAGTCCAAAACAAGGGCAAAAGTGTTTGGAAAAGTAGATACGACGTAGACGTATCAACTCCCCCAAGCTTAAACCTTTGCTTGTCCTCAAGCAATTCAGTTGATAAACTGAAAGTGATAAAGAAAAACTTTTACAAACTCTGTTTGCTCTTGTTGTTGTAAATATGTAAAGCCAGCATTCAAGTTTTCAGCAAAGATTATGACTAACCACATTCACAATAACTCTTAGGTCTCATGTTTACTCATATCAATGGCATAATCAACTAGCGAGCAATAATAATAAATCTCGGATGACAACACTTCCTCAAAACAATCATGATATGATATAACAAGATGGTATCTCGCTAGCCCTTTCCGAGACCGCAAAACATAAATGCAGAGCACCTTTAAAGATCAAGGACTGACTAGACATTGTAATTCATGGTAAAAGAGATCCAGTCATAGTCATACCCAATATAAATTAATAGTAATGAATGCAAATGACAGCGGTGCTCTCCAGCTGGTGCTTATGATAAGAGGGTGATGACTCAACATAAAAATAAATAGATAGGCCCTTTGCAGAGGGAAGCAGGGATTTGTAGAGGTGCCAGAGCTCGATTTTAAAGCAGAGATAAATAATATTTTGAGCGGCATACTTTCATTGTCAACATAACAACCGAGAGATGGCGATATCTTCCATGCTACACACATTATAGGCGGTTCCCAAACATAATGGTAAAGTTTATACTCCCCCTCCACCAACAAGCATCAATCCATGGCTTGCTCGAAACAACGAGTGGCCTCCAACTAACAACAGTCCCAGGGGGAGTTTTGTTTGCAATTATTTTGATTTGATTTGCATAAAGCATGGGACTGGGCATCCCGGTGACCAGCCATTTTCTCGTGAGTGAGGAGCGGAGTCCACTCCTCTTGAGATAACCCGCCTAACATGGAAGATAAGGACAACCCTAGTTGATACATGAGCTATTCAAGCATACAAAACAGAATTTCATTTGAAGGTTTAGAGTTTGGCACATACAAATTTACTTGGAACGGCAGGTAGATACCGCATATAGGAAGGTATAGTGGACTCATATGGCATAACTTTGGGGTTTAAGGAATTGGATGCACAAGCAGTATTCCCGCTTAGTACAAGTGAAGGCTAGCAAAAGACTGGGAAGCGACCAACTAGAGAGCGACAACAGTCATGAACATGCATTAAAATTAATAAACATTGAGTACAAGCATGAGTAGGATATAATCCACCATGAACATAAATATCGTGAAGGCTATGTTGATTTGTTTCAACTAAATGTGTGAACATGTGCCTAGTCGAGTCACTTAAATCATTCAAAGGAGGATACCACCCCACTATACCACATCACAACCATTTTAATAGCATGTTGGCACGCAAGGTAAACCATTATAACTCATAGCTAATCAAGCATGGCACGAGCAACTATAATCTCTAATTGTCATTGCAAACATGTTTATTCATAATAGGCTGAATCAGGAACGATGAACTAATCGTATTTACGAAAACAAGAGAGGTCGAGTTCATACCTGCTTCTCTCATCTCAATCAGTCCATCATATATTGTCATAATGGCCTTTCACTTGCATGACCGAACAATGTGAATAATAATAAGAGTGCACATGCATTGGACTAAGCTGGAATCTGCGAGCATTCAATAAACAGGAGAAGACAAGGCAATATGGGCTCTTGGTTAAATCAACAATAATGCATATAAGAGCCACTTCAACAATTTAATCATGGTCTTCTCCTAACGACCCCCAAAGAAAAGAAAAGAAATAAAACTATTTACACGGGAAAGCTCCCAACAAGCAAAAGAAGAACGGGAAATCTTTTTGGGTTTTCTTTTAATTATTACTACAGCAAGAAAAGTAAACTAACTAAAAGCTTCAAGTAATTTTTTTCTTAAGGTTTATTAAACACACAAGAAGAAAGCATAAAAAGAAAATAAACTAGCATGGATATTACAGGGAAAGAGTATGAGCACCGACATCTAGCAATGAGTGTGTGAACATGAATGTAATGTCGGTGAGAAATACGTACTCCCCCAAGCTTAGGCTTTTGGCCTAAGTTGGTTTATTGCCACGGATGGCCTGGTGGGTATCCATAGTTGTAGCCGGGGTCGTACTGAGCTGCGGCAGTTATTGCCTCCTGAGCTGAAGCGTGGCGGCGAGCTACCTCCGCCCTCCTCTCGTACTCATCTGACTCCTCTCTGGTAATGAAATGTCTTCCTCTTGCCTGATAATCAAAGAAGGCAGAAGCAGGGAGAGTAATACGGACAGCACGACGCCTGTCAAAGATTAGTCTGTACTGGAGAGGTGGTTCATTCCTCTCGACAACCTGATGATGAACCATAGCATTAAAGTCTAGATAAGTAGGAGGCAGTTCAATATCATCATCACGTATGGTCACACCAAGAAAATCAGCTATGCGGGTTGCATAAATTCCACCAAAGAAATCTCCATTAAATCTATTGTGATGCAACCTACGCGCAACAATAGCTCCCAAATTATAAGATTTGTCTCATAACACAGCACTCCTGAGAACACTGAGGTCAGGGACACACATATGACATGCTTCATCTTTACCATTTATGCACCTACCTATGAAGAGAGCAAAATAATGTATAGCAGGAAAATGAATGCTCCCTATGGTAGCTGTGGCTATATCTCTAGATTCCCCCACAGTTATACTAGCAAGAAAATCTCTAAATTCAGATTTGCGAGGTTCACTAGCACTACCCCATTGTGGAAGTTTGCAAGCAGTGGTAAAATCCTCTAAGTCCATAGTATAAGATTTTTCATAAAGATCAAACAGGACAGTTTGAGAATTGCATGAAGATGAAAATTCAAACCTCCTCACAAAGGAACTAGTGAGATAGTGGTACTGGCGGCACTTTTCCTCCTCGAAGCTCACAAGATCAGCGTTACGCAAATACGCGTTAAATTCTTCCTTGATTCCCGCTCGATCCATAAAGTCTTCTGAAGGCCATTCACAAGGCCGCACTGGAGCGTTCCTTGGTGGCTCATCATCGGCATCGCGCATTGCGAGCCTGGGTCCTTGCTTCCTTCAAGGGCCACCTTGGTACATTTTCCTAAACATATTTCTTCCTCTAAAAAATTTCTGAAATTTTTAGTAACTTCAAATAAAAGTGAACTAAGCTCAACAAAATTGATAGCAACTACTCCTATAAGTGCCTAGAGACTATATCAAGCATTAGAACTACTTGGAACCATATAAATTTGACATGCAAGCTCAAGAACATGGCCACCTAGGCAGCACAAATTTACAATGAATAAAGCACTAGAACAAAAACTAATTGGACCAATGGAGGAGTCACATACCAAGGAACAATCTCCAAAGCAGTTTTGTGAGAGGTGCTTTGAGCAAGGAGATCGAAAATCGCAGCAAAATGAGCTAGAACTCGTGCTTGAGCTGGATGGTGATTTTTTGGGAGGAAGAAGAAGTGTGTGGGTGCAAGAATAAGTGGAGGGGAGCCACCATGGGCCCACGAGGCAGGGGGCGCGCCCTGTAGGGGTGGGCGCTCCCTGGACCCTCGTGGCCAGGTGTTTGCTCCCCCTGCTGTGTTCTCAGTGCCAGATATTCTCAAATATTCCAAAAAAAATCATATTTCAATTTCGGGGCATTTGGAGAACTTCTATTTTCGGGGTATTTTTATATTGCACGGATAATTCAGAAAACAGACAGGAAAATACTGTTTTTGCTTTATTTCAACTAAATAACAGAAAGTAAAAGGAGGGTACAGAAGGTTGTGCTTTCTAACTTCATCCATCTCATGCTCATCAAAAGGAATCCACTAACAAGGTTGATCAAGTCTTGTTAACAAACTCATTCTGACTAACATGGAACCGGAGAAATTTCGAATAACACTATGTTACCTCAACGGGGATATGTGATACGTCTTCGTCGTATCTATAATTTTTGATTGTTCCATGCCAATATTATTCAACTTTCATATACTTTTGGCAACTTTTTATACTATTTTTGGGACTAACATATTGATCCAGTGCCCAGTGCCAGTTCCTTTTTGTTGCATGTTTTATGTTTTGCAGAAACCCCATATCAAACGGAGTCCAAACGGCATAAAAACGAATGGGGAATTATTTTGGAATATTTGTGATTTTTGGGAAGTAAAATCAACGCGAGACGGTGCCCGAGGTGGCCACGAGGGTGGGGCCCACGCCCACTCCAGGCAGGCGTGCCCCTGACCCTCGTGGGCCACCCGTAAGGCGGTTGATGCTCTACTTTGGCTGCAAGAGAGCTAATTTTTGGAAAAAGATCTGGGCGAAGGTTTCAATCCAATCGGAGTTACGGATCTCCAGATATAAAAGAAACGGTGCCAGGGCAGAATCCCAGAATGCAGAAACAGAGAGAGAGATAGAGAGACAGATCCAATCTCGGAGGGGCTCTCGCCCCTCCCACGCCATGGAGACCATGGACCAGAGGGGAAACCCTTCTCCCATCTAGGGAGAAGGTCAAGGAAGAAGAAGAAGGAGGGGGGCTCTCTCCCCCTCGCTTCCGGTGGCGCCAGAGTGCCACCGGGGGCCATCATCATCACCGCAATCTTCACCAACAACTTCACCGCCATCATCACCAACTCTTCCCCCCTCTATGCAGCGGTGTAACCTCTCTCTTACCCGCTGTAATCTCTACTTAAACATGGTTCTCAACGCTATATATTATTTCCCAATGATGTATGGCTATCCTATGATGTTTGAGTAGATCCGTTTTGTCCTATGGGTTATTTGATGATCAAGATTGGTTTGAGTTGCATGTTTTATTATTGGTGCTGTCCTATGGTGCTCTCCGTGTCGCGCAAGCGTGAGGGATCGCCGCTGTAGGGTTTGCAATATGCTCATGATTTGCTTATGGTGGGTGGCGTGAGTGAACAGAAGCACAAACCCGAGTAAGTAGGTTGTTTGCGTATGGGATAAAGAGGACTTGATACTTTAATGCTATGGTTGGGTTTTACCTTAATGATCTTTAGTAGTTGCGGATGGTTGCTAGAGTTCCAATCATAAGTGCAAATGATCCAAGTAGAGAAAGTATGTTAGCTTACGCCTCTCCCTCAAATAAAATTGCAATAATGATTACCGGTCTAGTTATCGATTGCCTAGGGACAAATAACTTTCTCGTGACAAAAAGCTCTTTACTAAAACTAATTTAGTTGTGTCTTTATCTAATCAGCCACTAGCTTTTATTTATGTGCTCTTTATATTCTTGCAAACCTATCCAACAACACCTACAAAGTACTTCTAGTTTCATACTTGTTCTAGGTAAAGCGAACGTTAAGCGTGCGTAGAGTTGTATCGGTGGTCGATAGAACTTGAGGGAATATTTGTTCTACCTTTAGCTCCTCATTGGGTTCGACACTCTTACTTATCGATAGAGGCTACAATTGATCCCCTATACTTGTGGGTTATCAAGACCTTTTTCTGGCGCCGTTGCCGGGGAGCAATAGCGTGGGGTGAATATTCTCGTGTGTGCTTGTTTTCTTTATCACTAAGTAATTTTTATTTGCTGTTCTTAGTTGTTTTCTATCTTTAGTTATGGGTAGGAAACGCAAAATACCAAAAAATATAGTTGTACCTACTGAACCAATGGTTGAAGAACCACTCAAAATCTATCACACTGCTGAAGCTTATTACTTGGATCATCTTCGATCCCTATGTGCTCGTGCTGAAACCCCAACTATCTTGGTTGAGGGCAATTCTTTAGATGAGCATGCTTGTTATGTGCGACACCGCATATCTGAAAAAGGGAAAATTTTACTGGGTCAAATTCATCGTTTGCAATGCTATGCTTGGAATTTATGTGAAATAAATGATTTTACTTGTTGTTCTGAAAACCCTAAGAAACACCTTCCCTACCAACGTGAGTTTAGTGATAATGGAATTGTATCATCTTATGCTCAGGGTGTTTATAATTACAATGATGGTCAACAAATTGAAGAATTTGTTGCTTTTAAGGGTGCTTATGAAATTGCTTCTTTGATTGAAAAGTATGATGCCACTCTTTACAAATCTGAAAATTTTACCATACATAAATATTGCTATGATAATTATGCTTCTAATGCCTATGTTGAACCATATATTGAGGACTACTCCGCTGTCCAAGAAGAGGCTAACATTTTGCAGGAAGCTATGGAAGAAGAAGTTGATGCAACTGTGAGCTCATTGGATGAAAAAGATGAGGAGGAGAGCGAAGAACAAAAGGAGGAAGAGCGGATTGATCACCCGTGCCCACCTTCTAATGAGAGTAACTCTTCAACTCATACATTGTTTAATTCCCCTTCGTGCTTACCAAAGGATGATTGCTATGATGACTATTATGATCCCTTTGATTATTTTGTAATATCCCTTTTTGATGATGCTTGCTATGCTTGTGGCCAAGATGCCAATATGAATTATGCTTATGGAGATGAACTTGCTATAGTTCCTTATGTTAAACATGAAATTGTCGCTATTGCACCCACGCATGATAGTCCTATTATCTTTTTGAATTCTCCCGACTACACTATATCGGAGAAGTTTCCACTTATTACGGATTATATTGATGGGTTGCCTTTTACTGTTGCACATGATGATTTTGATAGATATAATATGCATGTGCTTGCTACTCCTACTTGCAATTATTATGAGAGAGGAACTATATCTCCACCTCTTCTGACGATTAAGATTTCTCTGTTTGATGGTTTTTACCTTCAACAACCTTTGTTGCATCACTTCTCGATAGCTTTAGTGCTCGGAGAGTAAGCATAGCATATTGTCAGCTAGTTATCTATGTTTCCAACACGATAAAATTGCAAGAAACTGTTTATACTATGCATTGGCCTTTACTATGTGTGCATGAATTGTTCTTTTATGACATGCCGATGCATAGGAAGAGAGTTAGACTTCGTCATTACATGATATATGTTGCTTTGTGCTCACTACTAAATGCCAAATCATTGCTAATTAAAATTGGCTTTGATATACCTTGGGATCCGGGTGGATTCACTACTTGAGCACTATATGCCTAGCTTAATGGCTTTAAAGAAAGCGCTGCGAGGGAGAAAACCCGGAAGTTTTAGAGAGTCATTTATTTATGTTGTGTGCTTTTATATAGTTTAAAAAAATAAAAAATAAAGAGGGGAACCCAAAATTTTTTCAAAAAGAAAAGCGAAAGTGAGAAAGACGAGCATTGTTGAAGTGGGAGCTAGCCTTGAACTTTGTTCATGCTCACGGAAACTTTGTGAATCTTGATTACAGAAACTTTTCAACAAAAAATAATTACCCCCTTGTACAATTCCATTGTATTATAAAAATAATGTGCCAAGGTTTGCCTTTAGGATGTTTACAATGCTTGTTGGTTTGTACGGTGCAGGACAGAAACTTTGGCTGTAGTGCTCGATTTTTCATTTTTTACAGGAACGTCAAATGGTTCTGATTCTTTTTGAACTGTCTTTCTATACAAATTTTCTATTTTTCCTAATTTTGCCAGAAATTTTGAAGTACCATAAGTATGGTGAATGTTCAGATTGTTACAGACTGTTCTGTTTTAGACAGATTCTGTTTTTGATGCATAGTTTGCTTGTTTTGTTGAATCTATCAATTTATATCAGTGGATTAAGCCATGAAAAAGCTATATTACAGTAGACACAATGCAAAAACAAAATATGAATTGGTTTGCAACAGTACTTAGAGTAGTGATTTGCTTTATTATACTAACGGATCTTACCGAGTTTTCTGTTGAAGTTTTGTGTGGATGAAGTGTTTGATGATCGAGAAGGTCTCGATGTGAGGAGAAGAAGGAGAGGCAAGAGCTCAAGCTTGGGGATGCCAAAGGCACCCCAAGTAAATATTCAAGGAGACTCAAGCGTCTAAGCTTGGGGATGCCCCAGAAGGCATCCCCTCTTTCTTCAACAAGTATCGGTATGTTTTCGGATTCGTTTCGTTCATGCGATATGTGCAATCTTGGAGCGTCTTTTGCATTTAGTTTTCATTTTTCTTTCACGCACCATGCTGGTATGAGATAGTCCTTGGTTGATTTATAGAATGCTCTCTGCACTTCACTTATATCTTTTGAGTATGGCTTTATAGAATGCTTCATGTGCTTCACTTATATCATTTGAAGTTTGGATTGCCTGTTTCTCTTCATATAGAAAACCGCCATTTGTAGAATGCTCTTTTTCTTCAATTATACTTGTTAGAGCGTGGGCATATCTTTTGTAGAAAGAATTAAACTCTCTTGCTTCACTTATATCTATTTAGAGAGATGAGAGGAACTGGTCATTCACATGGTTAGTCATAAAATCATACATAAAACTTGTAGTTCACTGAATATGATATGTTTGATTCCTTGCAACAGTTTTGCGATATAAAGATGGTGATATTAGAGTCATGCTAGTGGGTAGTTGTGGATTAGTAGAAATACTTGTTTTGAGGTTTGTGATTCCCGTAGCATGCATGTATGGTGAACCGTTATGTGATGAAGTCGGAGCATGATGTATTTATTGATTGTCTTCCTTATGAGTGGCGGTCGGGGACGAGCGATGGTCTTTTCCTACCAATCTATCCCCCTAGGAGCATGCACGTAGTACTTTGTTTCGGTGACTAATAGATTTTTGCAATAAGTATGTGAGTTCTTTATGACTAATGTTGAGTCCATGGATTATACGCAATCTCACCCTTCCACCATTGCTAGCTTCTCTAGTACCGCGCAACTTTCGCCGGTACCATAAACCCACCATATAACTTCCTGAACACAGTCACCATACTTACCTATCATGGCATTTCCATAGCCATTCCGAGATATATTGCCATGCAACTTCCATCATCATCATATACATGACTTGATCATTCATTGTCATATTGCTTTGCATGATCGTAAGATAGCTAGCATGATGTTTTCATGGCTTGTCCATTTTCTGATGTCATTGCTATGCTAGATCATTGCACATCCCGGTACACCGCCGGAGGCATTCATATAGAGTCATATCTTTGTTCCAGATATCGAGTTGTAATATTGAGTTGTAAGTAAATAAAAGTGTGATGATCATCATTATTAGAACATTGTCCCATGTGAGGTTATCAAAATAAAAGAGGCCAAAGAAGCCCAAATAAAAAAAAGAGGCCAAAGAAGCCCACCAAAAAAATAAAAAAACTAAAAAAAAGAAAATAGAAAAAATGAGAGAAAAAGAGATAAGGGGCAATGTTACTATCCTTTTACCACACTTGTGCTTCAGAGTAGCACCATGTTCTTCATATAGAGAGTCTCTTGAGTTATCACTTTCATATACTAGTGGGAATTTTCATTATAGAACTTGGCTTGTATATTCCGATGATGGGCTTCCTAAAACGCCCGAGGTCTTCAAGAGCAAGTAAGTTGGATGCACACCCACTTAGTTTTCAGTCTGAGCTTTCATATACTTATAGCTCTAGTGCATCTGTTGCATGGCAATCCCTACTACTCACATTGACATCAATTAATGGGCATCTCCATAGCCCGTTGATTAGCCGCGTCGATGTGAGACTTTCTCCCTTTTTTGTCTTCTCACATAACCCCCATCATCATATTCTATTCCACCTATAGTGCTATGTCCATGGCTCACGCTCATGTATTGCGTGAAAATTGAAAAAGTTTGAGAACGTCAAAAGTATGAAGCAATTGCTTGGCTTGTCATCGGGGTTGTACATGATTTGAATATTTTGTGTGGTGAAGATGGAGCATAGCCAGACTATATGATTTTGTAGGGACAACTTTCTTTGACCTTGTTATTTTGAAAATACATGATTGCTTTATTAGTAGGCTTGAAGTATTATTGTTTTTATGTCAAATGATAGACTATTGCTTTGAATCACTCATATCTTAATATTCATGCCATGATTACATACATGATCAAGATTATGCTAGGTAGCATTCCACATCAAAAATTATCTTTTTTATCATCTACCTACTCGAGGACGAGCAGGAATTAAGCTTGGGGATGCTGATACGTCTCCGTCGTATCTATAATTTTTGATTGTTCCATGCCAATATTATTCAACTTTCATATACTTTTGGCAACTTTTTATACTATTTTTGGGACTAACATATTGATCCAGTGCCTAGTGCCAGTTCCTGTTTGTTGCATGTTTTATGTTTCGCAGAAACCCCATATCAAACAGAGTCCAAACGGGATAAAAACGGACGGAGAATTATTTTGGAATATTTGTGATTTTTGGGAAATAAAATCAACGCGAGACGGTGCCCGAGGTGGCCACGAGGGTGGGGCCCATGCCCACTCCAGGCAGGCGCGCCCCTGACCCTCGTGGGCCACCCGTAAGGCGGTTGATGCTCTACTTTGGCCGCAAGAAAGCTAATTTTTGGAAAAAGATCTTGGTGAAGGTTTCAATCCAATCGGAGTTACGGATCTCCAGATATAAAAGAAACGGTGGCAGGGCAGAATCCCAGAACGCAGAAACAGAGAGAGAGACAGAGAGACAGATCCAATCTCGGAGGGGCTCTCGCCCCTCCCACGCTATGGAGACCATGGACCAGAGGGGAAACCCTTCTCCCATCTAGGGAGAAGGTCAAGGAAGAAGAAGGAGGGGGGCTCTCTCCCCCTCGCTTCCGGTGGCGCCGGAGTGCCACCGGGGGCCATCATCATCATCGCAATCTTCACCAACAACTTCACCGCCATCATCACCAACTCTTCCCCCCTCTATGCAGCGGTGTAACCTCTCTCTTACCCGCTGTAATCTCTACTTAAACATGGTGCTCAACACTATATATTATTTCCCAATGATGTATGGCTATCCTATGATGTTTGAGTAGATCCGTTTTGTCCTATGGGTTATTTGATGATCAAGATTGGTTTGAGTTGCATGTTTTATTATTGGTGCCGTCCTATGGTGCTCTCCGTGTCGCGCAAGCGTGAGGGATCCCCGCTGTAGGGTTTGCAATATTCGCATGATTTGCTTATGGTGGGTGGCGTGAGTGAACAGAAGCACAGACCCGAGTAAGTAGGTTGTTTGCGTATGGGATAAAGAGGACTTGATACTTTAATGCTATGGTTGGGTTTTACCTTAATGATCTTTAGTAGTTGCGGATGCTTGCTAGAGTTCCAATCATAAGTGCGTATGATCCAAGTAGAGAAAGTATGTTAGCTGATGTCTCTCCCTCAAATAAAATTGCAATAATGATTACCGGTCTAGTTATCGATTGCCTAGGGACAAACAACTTTCTCGTGACAAAAAGCTCTTTACTAAAACTAATTTAGTTGTGTCTTTATCTAATCAGCCACTAGCTTTTATTTACGTGCTCTTTATATTCTTGCAAACCTATCCAACAACACCTACAAAGTACTTCTAGGTTCATACTTGTTCTAGGTAAAGCGAACGTTAAGCGTGCGTAGAGTTGTATCTGTGGTCGATAGAACTTGAGGAAATATT
The DNA here is from genome assembly GCF_018294505.1 of Triticum aestivum. NCBI lineage: Eukaryota > Viridiplantae > Streptophyta > Magnoliopsida > Poales > Poaceae > Triticum > Triticum aestivum. Next base: position 557,362,322 of record NC_057802.1, read on the forward strand.
TGTTCTACCTTTAGCTCCTCGTTGGGTTCGACACTCTTACTTATCGATAGAGGCTACAATTGATCCCCTATACTTGTGGGTTATCAAGACCTTTTTCTGGCGCCGTTGCCGGGGAGCAATAGCGTGGGGTGAATATTCTCGTGTGTGCTTGTTTGCTTTATCACTAAGTAATTTTTATTTGCTGTTCTTAGTTGTTTTCTATCTTTAGTTATGGGTAGGAAACGCAAAATACCAAAAAAATTAGTTGTACCTACTGAACCAATGGTTGAAGAACCACTCAAAATCTATCACACTGCTGAAGCTTATTACTTGGATCATCTTCGATCCCTATGTGCTCGTGCTGAAACCCCAACTAGCTTGGTTGAGGGCAAATCTTTAGATGAGCATGCTTGTTATGTACGGCACCGTATATCTGAAAAAGGGAAAAATTTTACTGGGTCAAATTCATCGTTTGCAATGCTATGCTTGTGAAATATATGATTTTACTTGTTGTTCTGAAAACCCTAAGAAACACCTTCCCTACCAATGTGAGTTTAGTGATAATGGAATTGTATCATCTTATGCTAAGGGTGTTTATAATTACTATGATGTTCAACAAATTGAAGAATTTGTTGCTTTTAAGGGTGCTTATGACATTTCTTGTTCGATTGAAAAGTATGATGCTACTCTTTACAAATCTAAATTTTGCCATACTTCAATATTGCTATGATAATTATGCTTCTAATGCCTATGTTGAACCATATATTGAGGACTACTCCGCTGTCCAAGAAGAGACTAACATTTTGCAGGAAGCTATGGAAGAAGAAGTTGATGAAACTGTGAGCTCATTGGATGAAAAAGATGAGGAGGAGAGCGAAGAACAAAAGGAGGAAGAGCGGATTGATCACCCGTGCCCACCTTCTAACGAGAGTAACTCTTCAACTCATACATTGTTTAATTCCCCTTCGTGCTTACCAAAGGATGATTGCTATGATGACTATTATGATCCCTTTGATTCTTTTGAAATATCCCTTTTTGATGATGCTTGCTATGCTTGTGGCCAAGATGCCAATATGAATTATGCTTATGGAGATGAACTTGCTATAGTTCCATATGTTAAACATGAAATTGTCGCTATTGCACCCACGCATGATAGTCCTATTATCTTTTTGAATTCTCCCGACTACACTATATCGGAGAAGTTTGCACTTATTAAGGATTATATTGATGGGTTGCCTTTTACCGTTGCACATGATGATTTTGATAGATATAATATTCATGTGTTTGCTGCTCCTACTTGCAATTATTATGATTGAGGAACTATATCTCCACCTCTCTATGTTTCCAACACGATAAAATTGCAAGAAACTGTTTATACTATGCATTGGCCTTTACTATGTGTGCATGAATTGTTCTTTTATGACATGCTGATGCATAGGAAGAGAGTTAGACTTCGTCATTACATGACATATGTTGCTTTGTGCTCACTACTAAATTCCAAATCATTGCTAATTAAAATTGGCTTTGATATACCTTGGGATCCGGGTGGATTCACTACTTGAGCACTATATGCCTAGCTTAATGGCTTTAAAGAAAGCGCTGCGAGGGAGACAACCCGGAAGTTTTAGAGAGTCATTTATTTCTGTTGTGTGCTTTTATATAGTTTAAAAAAATAAAAAATAAAGAGGGGAACCCAAAATTTTTTCAAAAAGAAAAGCGAAAGCGAGAAAGACGAGCATTGTTGAAGTGGGAGCTAGCCTTGAACTTTGTTCATGCTCACGGAAACTTTGTGAATCTTGATTACAGAAACTTTTCAACAAAAATAATTATCCCCTTGTATAATTCCATTGTATTATAAAAATAATGTGCCAAGGTTTGCCTTTAGGATATTTACAATGCTTGTTGGTTTGTACGGTGCAGGACAGAAACTTTGGCTGTAGTGCTCGATTTTTCATTTTTTACAGGAACGTCAAATGGTTCTGATTCTTTTTGAACTGTCTTTCTATACAAATTTTCTATTTTTCCTAATTTTGGTAGAAATTTGGAAGTACCATAAGTATGGTGAATGTTCAGATTGTTACAGACTGTTCTGTTTTAGACAGATTCTGTTTTTGAAGCATAGTTTGCTTGTTTTGATGAATCTATCAATTTATATCAGTGGATTAAGCCATGAAAAAGCTATATTACAGTAGACACAATGCAAAAACAAAATATGAATTGGTTTGCAACAGTACTTAGAGTAGTGATTTGCTTTATTATACTAACGGATCTTACCGAGATTTCTGTTGAAGTTTTGTGTGGATGAAGTGTTTGATGATCGAGAAGGTCTCGATGTGAGGAGAAGAAGGAGAGGCAAGAGCTCAAGCTTGGGGATGCCAAAGGCACCCCAAGTAAATATTCAAGGAGACTCAAGCGTCTAAGCTTGGGGATGCCCCAGAAGGCATCCCCTCTTTCTTCAACAAGTATCGGTATGTTTTCGGATTCGTTTCGTTCATGCGATATGTGCAATCTTGGAGCGTCTTTTGCATTTAGTTTTCATTTTTATTTCACGCACCATGCTGGTATGAGATAGTCCTTGGTTGATTTATAGAATGCTCTCTGCACTTCACTTATATCTTTTGAGTATGGCTTTATAGAATGCTTCATGTGCTTCACTTATATCATTTGAAGTTTGGATTGCCTGTTTCTCTTCATATAGAAAACCGCCATTTGTAGAATGCTCTTTTGCTTCACTTATACTTGTTAGAGCGTGGGCATATCTTTTATAGAAAGAATTAAACTCTCTTGCTTCACTTATATCTATTTAGAGAGATGACAGGAACTGGTCATTCACATGGTTAGTCATAAAATCCTACATAAAACTTGTAGATCACTGAATCTGATATGTTTGATTCCTTGCAACAGTTTTGCGATATAAAGATGGTGATATTAGAGTCATGCTAGTGGGTAGTTGTGGATTAGTAGAAATACTTGTTTTGAGGTTTGTGATTCCCGTAGCATGCACGTATGGTGAACCGTTATGTGATGAAGTCGGAGCATGATGTATTTATTGATTGTCTTCCTTATGAGTGGCGCTCGGGGACGAACGATGGTCTTTTCCTACCAATCTATCCCCCTAGGAGCATGTACGTAGTACTTTGTTTCGGTGACTAATAGATTTTTGCAATAAGTATGTGAGTTCTTTATGACTAATGTTGAGTCCATGGATTATACGCACTCTCACCCTTCCACCATTGCTAGCTTCTCTAGTACCGCGCAACTTTCGCCGGTACCATAAACCCACCATATACCTTCCTCAAAACAGCCACCATACTTACCTATCATGGCATTTCCATAGCCATTCCGAGATATATTGCCATGCAACTTCCATCATCATCATATACATGACTTGAGCATTCATTGTCATATTGCTTTGCATAATCGTAAGATAGCTAGCATGATGTTTTCATGGCTTGTCCATTTTTTGATGTCATTGCTACGCTAGAGAATTGCACATCCCGGTACACCGCCGGAGGCATTCATATAGAGTCATATCTTTGTTCCAGATATCGAGTTGTAATATTGAGTTGTAAGTAAACAAAAGTGTGATGATCATCATTATTAGAACATTGTCCCATGTGAGGTTATCAAAATAAAAGAGGCCAAAGAAGCCCAAATAAAAAAAAGAGGCCAAAGAAGCCCACCAAAAAAATAAAAAAAATAAAAAAGGAAAATAAAAAAAATGAGAGAAAAAGAGAGAAGGGGCAATGTTACTATCCTTTTACCACACTTGTGCTTCAGAGTAGCACCATGTTTTTCATATAGAGAGTCTCTTGAGTTATCACTTTCATATACTAGTGGGAATTTTCATTATAGAACTTGGCTTGTATATTCCGATGATGGGCTTCCTAAAACGCCCGAGGTCTTCAAGAGTAAGCAAGTTGGATGCACACCCACTTAGTTTTCAGTCTGAGCTTTCATATACTTATAGCTCTAGTTCATCCGTTGCATGGCAATCCCTACTCCTCACATTGACATGAATTAATGGGCATCTCCATAGCCCGTTGATTAGCCGCGTCGATGTGAGACTTTCTCCCTTTTTTGTCTTCTCACATAACCCCCATCATCATATTCTATTCCACCTATAGTGCTATGTCCATGGCTCACACCGGCTCCAAGGTCACATAAAGCAGTTTTTAACATAGTTTCTTTTAATGGAGCACGGTATAGTTGGTACTCCCGGATCTCCTAGTTTCTTAGGTATTCCACCCTTAAATGTGTAATTAGCAAGCATGGTGGAAATTTCAGCTTCCGGTATCTTTCTTTTATTAGTGACAATTTCTTTCATATACTTAGCATATGGATTCATTTTGAGCATATCAGTTAATCGCATATGCAAAAAGATAGGTCTAATCCTTTCGGCAAAGCGCTCAAAATCCTCATCATCCTTTTTCTTGGATGGTTTGGGAGGAAAAGACATGGGTTTCTGAAACCAAGGTTCTCTTTTTCTTTACCATGTTTCTTAGCAACAAAGTCTCTGTTATCATAACGTTGATTCTTTGATTGTGGGTTATCAAGATCAATAGCAGGTTCAATTTCTACATCATTATCATTACTAGGTTGAGCATCATCATGAACATCTTTATTAATATTTTCACTTGGTTCATGTTCATTACCAGATTGTGTTTCAGCATCAGAAATAGAAATATCATTTGGATTCTCAGGTGTTTCAGCAATAGATTCACTAGAAGCATGCAAAGTCCTATCATTTTTCGTTTTCTTCTTTTTAGAAGGACTAGGTGCATCAATATTATTTCTCTGAGAATCTTGCTCAATTCTCTTAGGATGGCCTTCAGGATACAAAGGTTCCTGAGTCATTTTACCAGTTCTAGTAGCCACTCTAACAACATAGTCATTATTCTTACTATTTATTTCATTGAGCAAATCATTTTGAGCTTTAAGTACTTGTTCTACTTGAGTGGCAACCATAGAAGCATGTTTACTAATGAGTTTAAGTTCACCTTTAACTCTAGACATATAATCACCCAAGTGTTCAAGCGTATCAGAATTGTATTTCAATTGTCTACCAAAATAAGCATTGAAGTTTTCTTGTTTGACAATAAAATTATCAAACTCTTCTAAGCATTGTCTAGCAGACTTATAGTGAGGAATATCACCTTCATCAAATCTATAGAGAGAATTTACCTTTACTACCTGTGTCAGGTTATCAAGACCATGTGTTTCTTCAATAGGTGAAGGATTAAGATCATACGTTTCTTCAACAGGCAGTAAATTAAGACCATGTATTTCTTCAATAGGAGGTAAATTCTTAACATCTTCAGCTTTAATACCTTTTTCTTTCATAGATTTCTTTGCCTCTTGCATATCTTCAGGACTGAGAAATAGAACACCTCTTTTCTTCAGAGTTGGTTTAGGAATAGGCTCAGGAGCTGGCTCAGGAAGTGTCCAATTATTTTCATTGGTCAACATATTATTTAATAGAATTTCAGCTTCATCCGGTGTTCTTTCCCTGAAAACAGAACCAGCACAACTATCCAGGTAATCTCTGGAAGCATCGGTTAGTCCATTATAAAAGATATCAAGTATTTCATTTTTCTTAAGAGGATGATCAGGCAAAGCATTAAGTAATTGGAGAAGCCTCCCCCAAGCTTGTGGGAGACTCTCTTCTTCAATTTGCACAAAATTATATATGTCCCTTACAACAGCTTGTTTTTTATGAGCAGGGAAATATTTAGCAGAGAAGTAATAAATCATATCCTGGGGACTACGCACACAACCAGGATCAAGAGAATTAAACCATATCTTAGCATCACCCTTTAATGAGAACGGAAATATTTTAAGGATATAAAGGTAGCGAGTTCTCTCATCATTAGTGAACAGGGTGGCTATATCATTTAATTTAGTAAGATGTGCCACAACAGTTTCAGATTTATAGCCATAAAAAGGATCAGATTCAACCAAAGTAATTATATCAGGATCAACAGAGAATTCATAATCCTTATCAGTAACACAGATAGGTGAAGTAGAAAAAGCAGGGTCAGGTTTCATTCTAGCATTAAGAGATTGCTGCTTCCATTTAGCTAATAACTTCCTAAGATCACTTCTATCATTGCAAGCTAAGATAGCTCTAGCAGATTCTTCATCCAGAACATAACCCTCAGGCACAACAGGAAATTCATATTTATTAGGGGGAGAGTCTTCATCATCACTATCTTCAATATTATCAGTTTCAATAATTTCATTCTCTCTAACCCTAGCAAGTTGTTCATCTAGAAATTCACCAAGTGGCACAGTATTATCAAGCATAGAAGTAGTTTCATCATAAGTATCATGCATAGCAGAAGTGGCATCATCAATAACATGCGACATATCAGAATTAATAGCAGAAGCAGGTTTAGGTGTCGCAAGCTTACTCAAAACAGAAGGTGAATCAAGTGTAGAGCTAGATGACAGTTCCTTACCTCCCCTCATAGTTGACGGATAAATTTTTGTTTTCTCGTCTAACAAGTTCTTCATAGTGACCAGCAGATATAAATCCCAAGTGACTCAAAGAATAGAGCTATGCTCCCCGGCAACGACGCCAGAAAATAGTCTTGATAACCCACAAGTATAGGGGATCGCAACCGTTTTCGAGGGTAGAGTATTCAACCCAAATTTGTTGATTCGACACAAGGGGAGCCAAAGAATATTCTCAAGTATTAGTAGTTGAGTTGTCAATTCAACCACACCTGGATAACTTAGTATCTGCAGCAAAGTATTTAGTAGCAAAGTAGTATGGAAGTAACGGTAACGGTAGCAAAAGTAATATTTTTGGGTTTTGTAGTGATTGTAATAGTAGCAACGGAAAAGTAAACAAGCGAAGAACAATATGTGAAAAGCTCGTAGGCATTGGATCGGTGATGGAGAATTATGCCGGATGCGGTTCATCATGTAACAGTCATAACATAGGGTGACACAGAACTAGCTCCAATTCATCGATGTAATGTAGGCATGTATTCCGAATATAGTCATACGTGCTTATGGAAAAGAACTTGCATGGCATCTTTTGTCCTACCCTCCCGTGGCAGCGGGGTCCTAATGGAAACTAAGGGATATTAAGGCCTCCTTTTAATAGAGTACCGGACCAAAGCATTAACACATGGTGAATACATGAACTCCTCAAACTATGGTCATCACCGGGAGTGGTCCCGATTATTGTCACTTTGGGGTTGCCGGATCATAACACATAGTAGGTGACTATAGACTTGCAAGATAGGATCAAGAACTCACATATATTCATGAAAACATAATAGGTCCAGATCTAAAATCATGGCAGTCGGGCCCTAGTGATAAGCATTAAGCATAGCAAAGCCATAGCAACATCAATCTCAGAACATAGTGGATACTAGGGATCAAACCGTAACAAAAATAACTCGATTACATGATAAATCTCATCCAACCCATCACCGTCCAGCAAGCCTACGATGGAATTACTCACGCACGGTGGTGAGCATCATGAAATTGGTGATGGAGGATGGTTGATGATGACGACGGCGATGGATTCCCCTCTCCGGAGCCCTGAACGGACTCCAGATCAGCCCTCCCGAGAGGTTTTAGGGCTTGGCGGCGGCTCCGTATCATAAAACGCGATGAATCCTTCTCCCTGATTTTTTTCTCCCCGAACACGAATATATGGAGTTGGAGTTGAGGTCGGTGGAGCGTCAGGGGGCCCACGAGGCAGGGGCGCGCCCAGACGGGGCAGGTGCGCCCCCACCCTCGTGGACAGGGGGAGGCCCCCCTGACGTGGATTCTTCTTCCAGTATTTTTATTATTTTCCAAAAATAAGTTTCGTGGAGTTTCAGGTCATTCCGAGAACTTTTGTTTCTGCACATAAATAACACCATGGCAATTCTGCTAAAAACAGCGGTAGTCCGGGTTAGTTCCGTTCAAATCATGCAAGTTAGAGTCCAAAACAAGGGCAAAAGTGTTTGGAAAAGTAGATACGACGGAGACGTATCAATAGTGATGAATCTTGTGACCACAGTGAAGTTCTCTGTCATGTTTAATGGTAAGAAATTACAGGAGTTTACGCCTACCCATGGAATCAGACAGGGAGATCCAATTTCCCCATACTTGTTCTTGTTAGCAGCAGAGGGCCTTTCGTGCCTCCTTAAATCCAGAAGTGAGTCATCCAATCTAAGTGGTTTGGAGGTAGCTCCCTCAGCTCCACCAGTGAATCACCTTTTATTTGCTGATGCCAGCCTGCTGTTCTTCAAGGCTAATAGTGTGGGTGCAAATGAGGTAAACTAGGTTCTGAACATATATTGTCAGGCTACTGGCCAACGCATAAATTTTTTGAAGTCTTCAATCTTCTTTAGCAAAGGAGTGCCAGAAAATGTGAGAATGCAGATTAAAAAGTTGCTTAACGTCCCAAACGAGACACTTAATGAGAAATATTTGGGAATGCCTTCTGATATTGGCAACTCGAAGAATGGGGCCTTCAAATATTTAAAGGACAGACTCTGGAGCAAAGTACAGGGGTGGATTGCAAACACAGTTTCAATGATGGGTAAAGAAGTTCTGGTCAAGGCCGTAGCTTAGGCGGTGCCAGTTTTTTCTATGTCTTGCTTCAAGCTGCCTAGAGGACTGTGTGAACACCTCAACATGCTGATTAGGAAGTTTTGGTGGGGGAACAAAGAGGGCAAACGCAAACCTCATTGGGTCTCTTGGGCAACTATGACTCAACCGAAAGGTATGGGGCGCTTGGGTTTTAAAGATTTTGAGCTGTTCAATCTTGCTATGCTTGCGAGGCAGGCTTGGAGGATGCTACAGAATCCAGAGGCTTTGAGTGCAAGGATACTACAGAGCATATACTTCCCAGACTCTGACCTGTTACATGCTACCCTCGGGAGCCACCCCAGCCAGGTTTGGAGGTCTATCATTGAGGGAAGAGATGTCTTAAATCAAGGCTTAATTCGGCGTGTGGGTAACGGCACTACGATACACATCTGGAATGATAACTGGCTCCCAAGGGATGAGATGCTTCACCCGTACGGCAGCCGAGTACAGAACCCGCCAACTATGGTTTCTGAGCTAATTGACCACACGTCCGCGAGTTGTAATAGAGCTATGGTCGAGGCAACGTTCATGCGAATGGATGCTCGAGTTATTATGGGAATACTGCACACGCAATATTCCTGATTTTTGGTGTTGGCATTTTGAGAAGCATGTGTCTTTCACTGTTAAATCAGCTTATAAAATGCTAATAGCAACGAAACAGAGGAGGGAAGCTTGGCTAGATGGAACCTCGGGCTCCTCCAGTTCAAATGCAGAGAAAAAATCATGGAAAACGCCGTGGAAGACGAGTGTCCCGGCCAAGGTGAGGATGTTCTCGTGGCGCCTATCCAAACACTCGTTACCCACGAACGACGTTCGCATGCATCGCCACATGACAGATTCAGCCAGCTGTGGGCTGTGTGGCGCGCCGGATTCATGGCGGCATTCACTCATTGAATGTGCCGCTTCAAGATACACTTGGGCTCTCAGCGACAGTGAGTTGGCACAGCGAATGACGGAAGTTTCTGAACCATCAGCTAAACAATGGCTTTTCACTCTAATGGAATCCATGTCACAGAAGGAATTTACGCTGCTTGCGGTGACTTTATGGGCCATTTGGTCGGCACGTCGAAAGGCAATACATGAAGGTATATTCCATAGCCCACACTCCACACATGCGTTTATAAGCAGGTTTATTTTAGATCTTGAAATCGTCGGTAGCAGCAAATTGCAAGCTGCCCAAGGACCGATATCGCATGTGGCTCCGAGGTCCAGACAACCCAAGGCCCCTCCAATGGGCTATGCAAAAATTCATGTTGATGCCGGGGTAAGATTTGAGCGTGGAGGATCTGCAGAGGCCATATGCAGGGATGATCAAGGATTCTACCTTGGAAGTTCCGCACTCGTCATCTATGGGGTTTGTGATCCTGCAGCTTTGGAGGCGATTGCATGTCGGGAGGCGCTAGCTTTGGCAGAAGATCTTAACTTGCAACAGTTCATCATTGCTTCCGACTGTAAACAAGTTGTTTCAGACATCTCTAAGGGGGCCAGAGGGCGGTATGGTGCTATCATCAGTGAGATAAATCTCAAAGCTGCTACTTTTAATTGTAAGTTTGGGTTTGAGGGTCGTGCCGTGAACTATGAGGCACTAAACTAGCTAAATTTGCTCTTTCTCAGGGTCCGGGACGCCATGTGTGGTATGGTAATCCCCATGACCCTTCTTGTATCCCACTTCGTGTGGATTTTGGTGATGAATAAATTGTTTTTTCACCCCTAAAAAAAGAAGAAAAAAAATACTACGCAAGGTGCTTAAAACGGATCCTTAAACCTTCATTTTATGTTCAGACCACTTTTGTCATTCAAGCGGGACACCTATATGTCCGCTTAATAGTCCGGATATACGGATTCCAATATCGTAGCAACAAACAAACGCGGGGCTTTGCAATGGTACCTATGTTTACCGTGGAGTAGCCAAATCCTTGCACCCTCTATATCCAACCTCCGCTCATTTTTGCCTCCGGCCGTCGTTCTGGCAACCTAAGGCGGAGGTAGAAGGATCCCCATCTCTCATCATCGGAACTTTTTTTATTAGGTTTTGCTATTGCGGTGACACCACTCCGTGATAGCCGTGTTGTATCGAATATAAATCATCTAGGTCAGTCGTGCTTGTAAGAGGATTAGAGAGGAATTGATGGAATTGTTGTTGTATTGCTGCACCCCGTGGGCGAATATATATAGAGTACATAGCCTTCTTGGAGTACAAGACAAGATAGAATAAATCTTACGCTATCATATATTTTAATAACAACCATATATAAACCAAGGGGTAGGGCTTGTAGACGACAGACACAACAATCTTGTGGTAGATCACCTGTACTTTTGAACTCTATTCGAAATTAATACAAACACAAGCATGACGTAGGATTTTATCTATAAGGAGAGCTCGAACATTGGTAAAACCCTTGCCCCTGTTGCCATCGTGTCAAGACTACCAGCTCAGGACCCCCTATCTGAGATATATACCGGATATGAATCCGTCATATGGTATTGAAAGTGCAACTATCCCTGGGTGGTTTTGGTAATTATTAACAACATATAGCTCATTGAACTAATACTATTTCAAGATGATCATTTCAGAAAGTTCAATGATTGGCATGGCATGGATTAGGAATGTGGACCCCTCAAAATGCTAAGGACAGATATTGGCTCAAGCTCAAGACTCTACATTTTACTTTTAGTGATCCAAGATCACATTGAGTCCATAGGAAAAAGCCAATACTATTAAAAAGGGATGAGGTGTTGCTTAGTGGCTTGCTTGCTCAAAATGCTCAGTGATATGCTCCAAAAACCCCTCAACCACTTTCTCATATCCACATATGTCCCAAACCAAAAATCAAACTCGGCCCCACCGAAATGTTCTATCTAGCGCCACCGAGTTCACTTGACATAGCCACTGCCACAAACCCTAGTCACTTCGGTCTCACCGATAGGGATCTCGGTCTCACCGAGATCGGATTACAAACTCTCAGTTTCCCTTCGTAACGTTTCGGTACAACCGAGATGAGCGATCGGTCCCACCGAGTTCGCAATGCAAACTTTCTGTTTCGCTTTCGTAACGTTTCGGTCTCACCGAAATGAGCAATTCGGTCCCACCGAGTTTGTCTGACCAACTCTCTGGCTATCTTATTACCAAAATCGGCCCCACCAAGTTTGTGTAATCGATCTCACCGAGATTACGTTATGCCCTAACCCTAATGAAATCGGTCCCACCGAGTTGACATGTCAGTTCCACCGAAAAGCCTAACGTTCACATTTTGAACTGAATCGGTCCGACCGAGTTTTCTGATCCGGTCCCACCGAGTTTGGTAAATCGTGTGTAACAGTTATATTTTGTGTGGGGGCTATATATACCCCTCCACCCTTCCTTCATTAGTAAGGAGAGCCATGAAAACGTGCCTACACTTCAGCATTCATTTTCTGAGGGAGAACCACCTACTCATGTGTTGAGATCAAGATATTCCATTCCAACCATTTGAATCTCGATCTCTAGCCTTCCCCAATTTGCTTTCCACTCAAATCATCTTTCCACCAAATCCAAATCTGTGAGAGAGAGTTGAGTGTTGGGGAGACTATCATTTGAAGCACAAGAGCAAGGAGTTCATCATCAACACACCGTCTATTACCTTTTGGAGAGTGGTGTCTCCTAGATTGGTTAGGTGTCACTTGGGAGCCTCCGTCAAGATTGTGGAGTTGAACCAAGGAGTTTGTACGGGCAAGCAGATCGCCTACTTCGTGAAGATCTACCCTAGTGAGGCAAGTCCTTCGTGGGCGATGTCCATGGTGGGATAGACAAGGTTGCTTCATCGTGGACCCTTCATGGGTGGAGCCCTCCGTGGACTCGCGCAACCGTTACCCTTCGTGGGTTGAAGTCTCCATCAACGTGGATGTACGATAGCACCACCTATCAGAACCATGCCAAAAATCTCCGTGTCTACATTGCGTTTGCTCCCTCCAAACTCCTCCCTTTACCTTCATGTGCAATGTTTTACATTCCGCTGCTATACTCTTAGACTTGCATGTGTAGGTTGATTGCTTGACTTGTGCTAAGTTGTTAAAATCTGCCAAGACTTAAAATTGGGAAAATGCTAGATTTTTATTTGGTCAAGTAGTCTAATCACCCCCCTCTAGACATACTTTCGATCCTAGAAGTGGTATCAGAGCTTTGGTCTCCATTTGCCTTGATTTCCGTAGCTTTTGGTGATCATAGCCTTGGTTTCACAACCTAGGAGAGTATGGCGTCTAGCGAGGGAAATTATCACTGTAGAGGTCCTTACTTCGATGGTACTAATTTTGCTAGTTGGAAGCATAAGATGAAAATGCATATTCTTGGACATAACCCCGCTGTTTGGGCTATTGTGTGTATTGGCTTGTAAGGTGAATTCTTTGATGGGAGAGAACCAAACCGTGAAGCTACCGCGGAAGAGTTAAAGATGCTGCAATACAATGCTCAAGCTTGTGATATTCTCTTCAACGGATTGTGCCCCGAAGAATTCAACAAAACCAGCTGTCTTGAGAATGCAAAGGAAATTTGGGATACTTTGATTGATATGCACGAGGTGAAGGAAATATGCCCTAGAGGCAATAATAAAGTTGTTATTTATATTTCCTTATATCATGATAAATGCTTATTATTCATGCTAGAATTGTATTGACCAGAAACTTAGTACATGTGTGAATACATAGAGAAACAGAATGTCACTAGTATGCCTCTACTTGACTAGCTCATTGAATCAATGATGGTTATGTTTCCTAACCATAGACATGAGTTGTCATTTGATTAACGGGATCACATCATTAGAGAATGATGTGATTGACTTGACCCATCCGTTAGCTTAGCACGATGATCGTTTAGTTTGTTGCTATTGCTTTCTCCATAACTTATACATGTTCCTATGACTATGAGATCATGCAACTCCCGAATACCGGAGGAACACTTTGTGTGCTACCAAACGTCACAATGTAACTGGGTGATTATAAAGGTACTCTACAGGTGTCTCCGATGGTGTTTGTTGAGTTGGCATAGATCAAGATTAGGATTTGTCACTCCGATTGTCGGAGAGGTATCTCTGGGCCCTCTCGGTAATGCACATCAATATAAGCCTTGCAAGCAATGTGACTAATGAGTTAGTTGCGGGATGATGCATTACGGAACGAGTAAAGAGACTTGTCGCTAACGAGATTGAACTAGGTATTGAGATACCGACGATGAAATCTCGGGCAAGTAACATACCGATGACAAAGGGAACAACGTATATCATTATGCGGTTTGACTGATAAAGATCTTCGTAGAATATGTGGGAGCCAATATGAACATCCAGGTTCTGCTATTGGTTACTGACCGGAGACGTGTCTCAGTCATGTCTACATAGTTCTCAAACCCGTAGGGCCCGCATGCTTAACGTTCGGTGGTGATTGTAATTATGAGTTTATGTGTTTTGATGTACCGAAGGTAGTGCGGAGTCCCGGATGTGATCACGGACATGACGAGGAGTCTCGAAATGGTCGAGAGATAAAGATCGATATATTGGATGACTATGTTTGGACATCGAAAAGGTTTCGAGAGAGTTCAGACATTTACCGGAGTACCGGGGGGTTACCAGAACCCCCCAGGGAGTATATGGGCCCTAATGAGCTTTAGTGGAGAGAGAGAGGCAGCCAGGGCAGGCCGTGCGCCCCCTCTTCCTCTGGTCCGAATTGGACTAGGAAGGGGGGGGCGGCGCCCTCCTTCCCTTCCTCCCTCTCTCTCCCTTCCTTCTCTCCTAGTCCAACTACGGAAGGGGGGGGGGAATCCTACTCCCGGTGTGTAACAGCCTGGTTTTTGCCCTCTGCTCTTTGCCTGATTTTCAGTTGGTTTGATTTTGAAATTTGGAGTTTTGAATCTTTTCATATGCACTTAAACACTTAGGTACCCCTTGGCTTTCACCCAAGTGCCTCATTTCCCTCTCTAACTATCATTTCCACTTTGGTTCAACGCAAAATAATATTTTGAATATTTTTCTTAAATGAAAAATATTCATTTCCCTCTCTTAAACCCTAGCTAGCTCAATGTGCTCCAAAGAAACCCCAATTTTTCTTGCCCACAAAAATCTGAGAAAATTCACAAATATTCTTTGAACCCTAGGGCACTTTTCTGAGCAAAAATATTTCATCACTTTTTGGAATATTTTTGCTACATAATTTTTTTTCTGTTCTGGACAGAAATGGTGGTTTTGTGGCTGATTTTCCTTGTGCATCATCACCTTAGTAGATGATTGCTAACCTCCAAAGCCCAGCTCCCAACTCCCAGTAGTTTGACCACAGTAAGCTCTCAAAGTTACTGCCCAGAAACTTAGCAGGCAGTTGAAATCTATTCTACTGCGCCTGTGATCAAACCCAATTGTGGTAAACTCTAAAACTACCACGAACAACATGCCAGACATGAAGTTTGGGCTTAGGTCGGCCTGAGGTCAGAGTTCACGCGGTGACCACGCGTGTGCACGATGCCAACCTGCATGTCGCCGCGCTCTGAGTGCCGCCGAGCGCTTTGTTGCGCGCGTGCTCGCTTCCCCGACTGCCTAAGCTTGCCAAACTTCGCCAAAATCTTCATCCAAACCCTCTTAACTCCCTCCTGGCGCTCGCCGACGCCGGAGCTCGCCGCAGTGAGCACGGGCACGGTCCGGCCAACGCAACAGTGTGTTGCACACTGTGCTCGTCGCCACCCTCTTGTTCCTATGCTCGTCCCCGCTCTCCCACAGTTCCCGCGTAATCTGCGTCGCCTTCTCCCTCAGCCACTAACGCCATTCGTTGCTGGGCCTGTGTCCAGGTGTCCACCGGCGAAGCCCGACCCCCCCTCGACTCTCGGCTATAAATAGAGCCCTCCCCAGCCTCCTCGAGCACCATCCTCTCCTCCCACACACTCCACGATCTTGTAGAAAGCCGTAGCCCGGCCGGGCAGGCCGCGGGCCGCCGTCCCCGAGCTCGAGCTTGCTGGCGATCCCCTCGGGTCATCTCTGCAGCTCCAGCCCCTCCCAGGCTCGAGCCACCTTTCCAGGGCCTCCGCCGTGTCTCGGTCGTGCCGTTCCGCCCGGTTGGAGCCCCTGGTGTTGCCTCTGGTCGCCGTCGTCTTCATCTCCGGCGAGCTCCGCTCTCTGCCTCCGCTAGAGAGGCTGTTTCCGACGCTGTCCGAACACCCCTAGCTACTCTACGGGTACGGGCAGGTGCGCCTCCGTCTCCTCTTTTGATCCCTCCCTCTCGTTCTGGCCAAGAAGCTCTCCTCACCGGCGTGAGCTCCGGCGACGCCGCGCCGTCCTCTGTTTCCCTCTCCCCCTTCCTCTCACCTGACTAGCGGGGCCCGCTAGTCAGCCACTCAGTACGCGCGCGAAACGGTACGAGTGGTGGCGCCCGCGAGGCTTTACGGCTTCGACGTCACCCCCCAGTTCTGTTTTTATTTAAATTCAAATATCATTTTTTTTCAGAGAGCTTCAAACAGCCAAAACTCTTTAACCATAAGTCCAAATGAATTGATTCTTTTTGCATTGTGTTCTTTGTAAAGAAACTAGCAGCTCACCAAAAATGAGATTTTTCTCTGCTGTCTAGATTTTATGGTGAATTTCAGGAGGGTTCTTGATGTTTTCTTTTTGTGTTTATAAATATTTTCAGAAAGTGAAGCTTGTCTTGAGGATCACGATGATGCTTGTGAACCTCATCTGCACTAAGGCAAGCCACACCAACATTTTCATGGTGCCATTACAATATTTGTGATTTTTTCAACTTGAATGAATGATTTAATCCATGCATTTAAATCACTATTATTTATATTCTGCTAGTTGCTTGTTAGAGTTGACATGCTTAGTTTACAGAAAGTTTAAAGCTACTAAGTTGGTTAAGTAACTAGAAGTAATATTCGTTAGGAAAAAGTAATATGATTATGGATATGAGTAATTATTTTTGAGTTATTTTTCTTAAAGGAGAAAAATGAAATAATTTGCTAAGAAAAGATTCTGTTTAAAGTGATGATTAATCATAACCAGGGAAGTGTCATGAGTTGTTGATGTTTATGCTTAGTGTGGATATAGTTGACCCAGTTATTTCCGATGATATATGATGCATATGTTCTTATTGCATGTGCATGGCGTACTATGACACCGGTTATTTTCAATTTAAGTTGAACCTGCTAATAACTCAACTTGAATATATCGTTGACCGGGTCATGGTGCCACTGAATCAAGTTTTTCCCAGTGCAACCACATTTGCCTTTATGGGAAGGCCTTTATTCGGTCCGTTGTCATGCCTCTGGTCGGTGCCTCCAACGAGGGAAGGTTATGGGCGCGCGGTACCCTGGCCCGGTAAGCAGACATAACCTTGTGTGCCCGTTGTCGAGATTATGGTACCATGTCCCCGTGTGGGACAGTTTATGTTTTGACCATGACGGTGGTCGTTGGTGTCTTTGGCAGACACGGGGCCACCCAGGACTAGCCCGGTGGGGAGTGAGTCGGAGTGGCCGAGAGAGTGTCATGGTAATGGAGGGGTTTCATCGGAATGCCGTTGGTCCACCCAAATGGGAGTGCGAGGCCATGGGTTCCGTGGTGTGGGTACAGTGCGCTACCTCTGCAGAGTGTAATAAATCTATCGATAGCCGAGTCCACGGTTACGGGCACGCTCGAAAGTAGGTCACACCATGGGTCAACGTTTAATAAATTTTGCACACTAAGTCATGAACTTTGCACTGTTGATGATGGTGGGCAGGCCATCTTGGTGTTTGAGACCAAGGGTTGGTTGTGGTTGTGATCGCCGGAAAGATCACGAGGTAACCCGAATTAAGACCACGAGGTTGGTACGTTTGTGATCCATGAAAGATCACCGTGGGTAAGCCAGTCGGAGGGACTTTTCTCACAAGAGCATGATCACAGCATGTTGGATATATTGTTGCATTATTAATAAATTGTTAATTATCATGATATTGTCTGCCATTATGTTTATGCTTGTTGTGAGCTTGCAAGTACATTCAATGTACTGACCTGGCGTGTCATGCATTTCAGGAAAGTCTCGTTGGAAAGCAGTGCTGTCCGAGTCTAGATCATGTCCACATTGGTGTCTTTGTGCTATGGAGTTCCGCTAAGACGTTGTTCCGCTGCCACGTAGTTGTTATGATCGAGGCCCCTTTATGTTCACTAAATAATGTACATATTGTTCAGCCGCACCGTGTGTGCCGTTTGGCCTCGTCACCTATTGTAATATAAACTATGATCCGCTAGCATCAAGAAAGCGGTTGTTTTCTGTACCAAGATGTTATGTGTTGCTAGAAGACATGGTCTCTAGGCTGGCAATGCATGGTAAACCGGTTGCTCTGAGCCGGGGTGCCACAACGCTTGGTATCAGAGCCGCACCGACAGTAGGCCACGCTAGACTAGGACGTGTTAATTGGACTTTAGATACGAGTTTAAGTTGAGTGCCGGTAGCATTTGTAGCTGGTTGTTGCATTGCATGCACTTGTTTTATGTTTATGCTAACCTGCTAATGGTTGTGAGTGTAGATGGCTCCGGTGCCGTATCCGTGCCAGTTGCAGCTGATGCCGTACACGTCGCCGCATCTCCTTTGTAACGTGTGGCGTGGGCTGTACCCCCTCAGTGACGACCCAGTCTATCGTGTGTACCGGGAGCGTCTAGCAGACTCAGTGTATGAGTATCACGCAGTGGTACTCTGCGCACCAGTTCCGATTCCAGCACTTACACTCGTACTTCTCAAAGCGGTTTCGCTTCTACCGCTTCTCAGGCTGTTCAGTTTGCTGCATTCGAGGTCCTGGTCGAGCTTCATTACAACGAGGTCCGGATGCAGAACCACCCAGGTTTCTACTACTATCCTTCTCTGCACAACAACGGTCGTGTCCGTTTCCCTATCATTGATCCGGAGTCTGATAGTGTTGCTAGCCACCTTTCCCATTATATCACTGCTAGCTATCTTATGATCCACGAGCTGGCTCGAGAGTTGACTCGTGCTCGTACTACTTTAGCCTCTACTAGATCTGTCACTACTCCAACATATATGGGATTTACTCCTTACATTCCAGCCAGTTCTAGTTCCCCTATTTCACCGGTTACTCCTCCTAGTAGCTCGGGCGCCTCGACCGTGAATCCGCTCAGTGCTCCTGCTGAGTGGGTTTCAATTCTCACTACTCATGTAGCCTCGATGCTTCACCCTACACCTGCCCCGGAGGGATAACCCTCGAGGCAGCGTCGTCGTGTTACCTTTAGCCCAGAGGTTTCAGTTGACCTCGTCAGTTCAGGATCCGAGTCCGCTTCAGGAGAGGACCCCGCAACACCAGCAGAGCAGTAGAGCTTCTGAGTATTCACAGTCGTCAGGATGGTGTACGGATGTAGTCGTACGAGTCATGATGTTTCATTTCCTATATGAGAGTAGTTGAACCTGGCATGTTGTTTATCTTTTATGTATGAGTCTATGTATAATTATGTTGGAACTCTATTTTATTCGCTGTATTTTCTTTGTTACTTCGGTTTCTCTCGGGCTTTGTTGCTGGCTTTTCCCCAATTTATTTTGGATGTTTCTCATCTCGGTTGCGTTGTCTTGGAAAAATCCACAATAGGATGCCGCGGGAGGCAGCAGTAGCAACGCTCATGAGGATGCTCCTGTTCGTCGTTCCGCACGACAGGCAGGACACTCCCCCGAGCCGTACATTCCACCACCGCCTCCACCGCCAAATCCGCCCTCCACCGAGCAAATTCTGTGTATGTTTGAGGAAAGGGGGAATAATGATCTGATTGAAATATTAATAAGTGTGCAAGCTGTGGTTGGACAAAATGGAAATCAGAACGGTCATCTCTCCAAGCTGTCAGATTTTCAGAAGTCAGGTTATTGATCCCTTGGATGCAGACGATTGGTTGCGAACCATTGAGAGAAAGCTTGAGATTGCTCGTACTGAAGAAGATGATAAAGTTCCATTTGCAACTCATTATCTTGAAGGCGCTGCTGCCACATGGTGGGAAAATGCAAAAGCCATGTGGCCTGCTGATGAGGAGATCACCTGGTCAAAATTCAAGGATCAGTTCCGGAAATATCATATCCCTATTGGAATTATGAAGGCTAAGCAACGTGAATTTCTCATGCTCCTCCAAGGAAATCAGTCTGTGGGTGAATATTTGCAAAAATTCAATCATCTGGCTCGTTACTCCCTTTATGACGTGGCCACTGAAGAAAGAAAGATTGACGGATTTCTTGGGGGATTAAACCCGCAACTCCGGTGTACCCTCAGTATGTTTGATTTCCCAGATTTCCAAACTCCGATGAACAAAGCTTTCATTGCTGAAAGAGAGCACAAGCTCATATCGGACAATAGGCCTGCTAATAACGATCACAAGCGCAAGTTTGAGCCATAATAGAAGGGCAACCAGTGCAAAAGGCTCGTACCTGGCAGCAGACTCAGGTGGAATACAAGCCCAATTGGCAACAGAATGTTAACAAGACCACCACCCAAGTCAAGAATGTCGTGACCAACCCAGTGCACGAGGAGCATCAACGCAACAATTCGTGCTTCAGTTGTGGGAAAACCGGACATTATGCCAGACAGTGTCCCAAGAACGGCAAGGCAAGTGCACTAATCAGGCCACAAGTCAACTTTATGGAGTCATGCCCGACCCAGCAAAACATTACTGGGCACGTTCATCACCTCTCCGCAGATGAAGCCCAAGAGAACCCCGAAGTCGTCATTGGTATGTTTTCTGTTAATAACATACCTGCCGTAATTTTATTTGACTCCGGGGCTTCCCACTCTTTTATTTCTCAGAGTTTTGTTGCCCAAACAAATTTCCTTGTTCGCTTTTGGGCAAGAATATGCTGGTACAAACCCCAGGATCCTTAATCAAGAGCAATCTGGTCTGCCGTAATCTAGAAATCAATATCAATGGAGTTTGTTTTCCAATCTCCTTGATAATCATTGAGTCTGTAAAGTTAGATGTTATCTTGGGTATGAATTGGTTGACTCAATATCAAGTATGCATAAGTTGCGCGACCCGAGGAGTCAGTTTGACTAGTCAGAAGGGGCAGACTACCAAATTCTATGCTCGCAGAAGCATACCCAAGAAAGAAATGGTCTTCACCGCTGTGGCTGGTGAGTTGGAATTAATTCCTGTTGTCAGTGAGTTTCCTGATGTATTTCCAGAAGAACTGCCAGGCATGCCACCAGATCGAGAGCTTGAGTTTGCAATAGATCTTGTGCCCGGAACTGCACCGTTATACAAGAAGTATTACCGGATGCCCTCATCAGAATTAGTGGAGCTAAAGAAACAGCTTGATGAAATGCTCCAGAAAGTATATATCCGTCCCAGCTCTTCACCATGGGGATCACCTGCTATCTTCATGGACAAGAAGGATGGCAGCCTCCGCATGTGTGTGGATTATCGTCAGCTGAATGAAGTCACCATCAAAAATAAATATCCATTGCCAAGGATTGATGACTTGTTTGATCAGCTCAGTGGGGCCAAGGTATTCTCTAAGATTGATTTACAGTCAGGATATCATCAGCTCAAGATTAAAAAGGAAGATATTCCTAAGACCGCATTCACCACTCGGTATGGTCTTTATGAATATACAGTTATGTCCTTTGGTCTCACCAACGCCCCTGCCTTCTTCATGCATATGATGAACAAAGTATTCATGGACTTCCTCGATAAGTTCGTGGTAGTCTTCATTGATGACATACTTATTTACTCAAAAAGTGAAGAAGATCACAAAGAACACCTCCGAGCAGTGCTATAACGACTCCGCGACCATAAGCTATACACCAAATTCAGTAAATGCGAGTTTTGGCTCAAGCAAGTGGGATTTCTTGGACATGTGCTATCCTCCGAAGGTATAGCCGTGGACCCGAGCAAAGTAAAGGATGTGCTCAATTGGTTTCCGCCCACAACCGTATCGTAGATCCGGAGTTTTCTTGGATTAGCCGGATATTACCGTCGTTTCATTGAAGGGTTTTCCAAGATTGCCAAACCCATGACGGAGCTGCTCAAAAAGGATAAGAAGTTTGAATGGACTGAGGACTGTGAGAAAAGTTTCAATGAGCTAAAGATACGGCTGACGACCGCACCTGTGTTGACTCTTCCAGATATCTACCACAGTTTTGATGTGTACTGTGATGCCTCCAGACAAGGACTTGGATGCGTACTTATGCAAGACGGCAAGGTAGTAGCATATGCATCACGATAGCTACGACACCACGAGGGAACTTATCCTACTCATGACCTGGAATTGGCCGTGGTGGTTCATGCTCTAAAAATTCGGAGACACTACCTCATCGGAAAGAGGTGCCAAATTTTTACCGATCACAAAAGTCTCAAGTATATATTTACTCAGCCCGATTTAAATCTCCGTCAACAAAGATGGCTTGAGTTAGTCAAGGATTATGATCTTGGAATAAATTACCACCTAGGTAAGGCCAACGTGGTTGCCGATGCACTTAGTCGAAAGCCTGTCAGCCTAAATGTCATATTCAAATCCTTGCCTCCTGAACTTCAAGAGGAAATTGCTCAGCTCAACCTGGTCATAGTTGATGCTGGCCTTGCTAATGTTTTGGAAGTTGCCCCCCACACTTGAGGAAGAGATCCGCAAGGCCCAACCAGCTGATACCGTCCTGCAGAAACGTGCCAAGGGTATGGTAGCAGGACAGACTCCAGATTTCTCAAATGACCAATTCGGTACCCTCCGATTCCGTGGAAGGATTTGTGTACCCAGTCAGACAGACTTAAAGAAGAAAATCCTGTCGGAAGCAGACGAATCTTCATATTCTATTCACCCTGGAGGTACAAAAATGTATGAAGACCTTTGACAAATATTCTGGTGGGATGGAATGAAGAAAGACATTGCCTATTTTGTGGCCTGTTGCGACATATGCAACAAGGTGAAGGCAGAGCATCAGAAGCCAGCCGGACTTCTCCAACCGCTGCCAGTGTCACAATGGAAATGGGATGATGTCTGCATGGATTTCATCACAGGGCTACCTAAGACTCAGCAAGGCAATGATGCAATCTGGGTCATAGTGGACACCTTAACCAAGGTAGCTCACTTTATCCCGATCAGAACCACATATCGAGCAGATCAACTTGCACAACTGTATGTATCCAGAATAGTCAGTCTGCATGGAGTACCCCAAACCATCACTTCTGACCGAGGTTCACTTTTTACCTCCGCTTTCTGGTCACATCTCCATCAAGCCTTGGGGACAGCGCTAAAATATAGTACCGCTTATCATCCTCAGACTGATGGACAGACAGAGCGGGTAAACCAAATACTCGAAGATATGCTACGAGCCTGTGCTTTGGCCCAAGGACCTAAAAGGAAGACTGCCTGCCGTATGCTGAGTTCTCTTATAACAACAGCTTCCAGACCAGTCTAAAGATGTCAGCGTATGAGGCCTTGTATGGCCGTAAGTGCCGCACTCTGTTAAATTGGTCTCAAACTGGAGATAGCCGTATCTTCGGAACGGATCTCATGATGGAAGCCGAGAAGCAAGTTAAGGGAATCAGAGACAGATTGCAATTGGCCAAATCTCGACAGAAGAGTTATTATGATGCAAAGCACCAACATATCAGTTTTGAACCCGGAGAACACGTATACCTCCGAGTCACTCCTATGAAAGGAGATAAGAGATTCCAGACTCGTGGAAAGTTGGCACCCAGATTTATTGGTCCATTTCCAGTTATGTTCCGAGTGGGTACTGTTGCATATCAGTTGGAGCTACCCCCTGAATTGTCAGAAGTACACAATGTGTTTCATGTCTCACAGTTGAGGCGATGCATATCGCCGCCTGAGAAAAAGACTGCTATGACTGAAATAGAGTTGGAAAAGGATTTAACATATGAAGAGAGGCCGGTTAGAATTTTGGATCAGATGGAAAGGGTCACTTGTAGTAAAGCAAGGAAGTTCTACAAAGTTCAGTGGGAGCATCACACAAAGTCAGAATCAACTTGGGAACGGGAAGAATTTCTTAAGGCACATTATCCAGAATGGTTTTCCCAAGCAACCGAATCTCGAGGACGAGATTCATTCTAAGCGGGGGAGGTTTGTAACAGCCTGGTTTTTGCCCTCTGCTCTTTGCCTGATTTTCAGTTGGTTTGATTTTGAAATTTGGAGTTTTGAATCTTTTCATATGGACTTAAACACTTGGGTACCCCTTGGCTTTCACCCAAGTGCCTCATTTCCCTCTCTAACTATCATTTCCTCTCTGGTTCAACTCAAAATAATATTTTGAATATTTTTCTTAAATGAAAAATATTCATTTCCCTCTCTTAAACCCTAGCTAGCTCAATGTGCTCCAAAGCAACCCCAAATTTTATTGCCCACAAAAATCTGACAAAATTCACAAATATTCTTTGAACCCTAGGGCACCTTTCTGAGAAAAAATATTTCATCACTTTTTGGAATATTTTTGCTACAGAAAATATTTTCTGTTCTTGACAGAAATGGTGGTTTCTACAACAACTACCATTTTACTTGATCCATTGTGGCTGATTTTTCTTGTGCATCATCACCTTAGTAGATGATTGCTAACCTCCAAAGCCCAGCTCCCAACTCCCAGTAGTTTGACCACAGTAAGCTCTCAAAGTTACTGTCCAAAAACTTACCAGGCAGTTGAAATCTATTCTACTGCGCCTGTGATCAAACCCAAGTGCGGCAAACTCTAAAAATACCACGAACAACATGCCAGACATGAAGTTTGGGCTTAGGTCGGCCTGAGGTCAGAGTTCACGCGGTGACCACGCGTGTGCACGATGCCAACCTGCATGTCGCCGCGCTCTGAGTGCCGCCGAGCGCTTTGTTGCGCGCGTGCTCGCTTCCCCGACTGCCTAAGCTTGCGAAACTTCGCCACAATCTTCGTCCAAACCCTCTTAACTACCTCCTGGCGCTCGCCGACGTTGGAGCTCGCCGCAGCGAGCACGGGCGCGGTCCGGCCAACGCAATAGTGCGTTGCACACTGTGCTCGTCGCCACCCTCTCGTTCCTGTGCTCGTCCCCGCTCGTCCACAGTTCCTGCGTAAGCTGCGTCGCCTTCTCCCTCACCCACTAACGCCGTTCGTTGCTGGGCCCGTGTCCAGGTGTCCACCGGAGAAGCACGATCCCCCTCGACTCTCGGCTATAAATAGAGCCCTCCCCAGCCTCCTCGAGCACCATCGTCTCCTCCCACACACTCGACGATCTTGTAGAAAGCCGTAGCCCGGCCGGGTAGGCCGCGGGCCGCTGTCCCCGAGCTCGAGCTCGTCGGCGATCCCCTCGGGTCATTTCTGTAGCTCCAGCCCCTCCCAAGCTCGGGCCACCTTTCCAGGGCCTCCGCCGTGCCTCGGTCGTGCCGTTCCGCCCGGTTGGAGCCCCTGGTGTTGCCTCTGGTCGCCGTCGTCTTCATCTCCGGCGACCTCCGCTCTCTGCCTCCGCTAGAGAGGCTGTTTCCGACGCTGTCCGACCACCCCTAGCTACTCTACGGGTACGGGCAGGTGCGCCTCCGTCTCCTCTTTCGATCCCTCCCTCTCGTTCTGGCCAAGAAGCTCTCCTCGCCGGCGTGAGCTCCGGCGACACCGCGCCGTCCTCTGTTTCCCTCTCCCCTTCCTCTCACCTGACTAGCGGAGCCCGCTAGTCAGCCACTCAGTACGCGCGCGAAGCGGTACGAGTGGTGGCGCCCGTGAGGCTTTACGCCTTCGACGTCACCCCCAGTTCTGTTTTTATTTAAATTCAAATTTCATTTTTTTCCAGCGAGATTCAAATAGCCAAAACACTTTAACCATAAGGCCAAATGAATTGATTCTTTTTGCATTGTGTTCTTTGTAAAGAAATCTAGCAGCTCACCAAAAATGAGATTTTTCTCTGCTGCCTAGATTTTCTGGTGAATTTCAGAAGGGTTCTTGATGTTTTCTTTTTGTGTTTATAAATATTTTCAGAAA
Organism: Triticum aestivum; assembly: GCF_018294505.1. Taxonomy (NCBI): domain Eukaryota; kingdom Viridiplantae; phylum Streptophyta; class Magnoliopsida; order Poales; family Poaceae; genus Triticum; species Triticum aestivum. Next base: position 557,387,811 of record NC_057802.1, read on the forward strand.
GTGAAGCTTGTCTTGAGGATCACCAGGAGGCTTGTGAACCTCATCTGCACTAAGGCAAGCCACAACAACATTTTCATGGTGCCATTACAATATTTGTGATCAACTTGAATGAATGATTTAATCCAGGCATTTAAATCACTATTGTATTATTTATATTCTGTTAGTTGCTTGTTAGAGTTGACATGCTTAGTTTACAGAAAGTTTAAAGCTACTAAGTTTCTTAAGTAACTAGAAGTAATATTTGTTAGGAAAAAGTAATATGATTATGGATATGAGTAATTATTTTTGAGTTATTTTTCTTGAAGGAGAAAAATGAAATAATTTGCTAAGAAAATATTCTGTTTAAAGTGATGATTAATCATAACCAGGGAAGTGTCATGAGTTGTTGATGTTTATGCTTAGTGTGGATATAGTTGACCCAGTTATTTCCGATGATATATGATGCATATGTTTGAATTGCATTTGCATGGCATACTATGACACCGGTTATTTTCAATTTAAGTTGAACCTGCTAATAACTCAACTTGAATATATCGTTGACCGGGTCATGGTGCCACTGAATCAAGTTTTTCCCAGTTTAACCACACTTGCCTTTATGGGAAGGCCTTTATTCGGTCCGTTGTCATGCCTCTGGTCGGTGCCTCCAACGAGCGAAGGTTACGGGCGTGCGGTACCCTGGCCCGGAAAGCAGACATAACCTTGTGTGCTCGTTGTTGAGATTATGGTACCGTGTCCCCGTGTGGGACAATTTATTTTTTTGACTACGAAGGTGGTCGTTGGTGTCTTTGGTAGACACAGGGCCACCCAGGACTAGCCCGGTGGGGAGTGAGTCGGAGTGGCCGAGAGAGTGTCATGGCAATGGAGGGGTTTCGTCGGAATGCCGTTGGTCCATCCGAATGGGAGTGCGAGGCCATGGGTTCTGTTGGGGATATTACCACTGGGCGTAAACCGGCCAGGAGAGGCCGGGTTAACTTCATAAGTAGTTCATCTGTATCTGAAGCCCATGAAGACAGACGGTGACGCTCCATGAAGGCCCAGGGCCCAAAGCCAGTTTAAGGCATGTAGACACAAACCGGCATTGAGATGTAAACTTGTGTTGTAAGATATACGTAGCAGAGACCGAGCCGGACACGATTATGAGCCGGCATCGGAGTCTGTAAACCGATGGGCGTCAACCCATGTATATAAGGGGACGACCCAGCGGCGGTTCAGGGACAACAAACAACAACTCGAGACTCAGGCAAAGCGTATTCGCTCCCTGGTCATCGAAACCCCATCAACTCCATCACAACTAGACGTAGGCTTTTACCTTCATCGAAGGGGCCGAAGTAGTATAAAACTCTCTTGCGTCCCTTGTCCGCTTTAACCCCTTTAAGTTAACCCTTAGCGATGGCTCCACGACTAAGTCCTTTCTCTAGGACATCTGCCGTGACAAAACCACGAAAGTTGGCGCCCACCGTGGGGCTATCACACAATGGTTCCAAGTTCTTGGATGGCAGCTTCGAAGGACTCAAGGGTTACGCTGTGGGCCGGATGACCAAGAGTCATCGCGGCAAGCTCTACATCGACGATGCAGGCTGGGCCCCGAGGCCGGCTCAATCGAGTATGGGTACCAGGTCCCCTTTGGTGACATACACATTTTCATTGGCAAGATCGGTGAACCGGGCCCTGAGCCGGACATCTGCACCGACCTCGTCGAAACGGCTCAGCGTGCGAGATCTGCTCGGGTCAAGCCTGTCATGAAGCGTGCCTTCGTGGGAGTTATCCATGGAGGTGAATCTGAGGATAGATCGGAATCTGGTGGTGAGACCGTCGTTTATTTCGGTGATGAGTCATCGACTGGAGAGATCGAGTCGTTATATCAGTTACAAGATGGCCGGATTGGGGGCTGTTCCGATGGCGACAGTATTCTGGACCCCTTCGATCTGCCAAGCCGGGTGGCGATCTTCATGGCCGGCACGCAACCAGCGGTCCACTCTTCAACCGCAGCGGCGATCATTTCCGGGTCAGCAGCGGTGGCAGCAGCTGGGGCAGGAGGCCCTATGCGACCGCCAGCTCAGGTTCTATCTGATTTGTTTGATGTATTGGCAACGCTGATGGCGGAGGTTAACCCAGCGGATCAGGATGCACACAATGCGGAAGTCGCGAAAGTGAAAGATCAGATCACCCAGGCGAAAGCCGACTTAGCAGCTGAGGATACCAGGATAGCCGTGGAGCGGGCCGCTTTGGATGCACAAGCTTACCGGATTATGCTGGATCAGAGTGCGTCGAATGAAGTCCTGAAGAGGAGGCACCGATCTCGCCTGCCGCCGGTTTACGACGCTAGAAATCTCTTTAACACCCTAGGGGCAGGAACCAGCAATCCGCCGGTGGTAAACCGGGTAGAGGCACCCGGAGCAGGGGCGCCGGTTCAACCACGTTTGGTGGATCCGCCTCATCAGAACAACGTTGTGGTACCTCATGTCCCCACACCACCGGGTCATTACTCTAACCCAATGGACAACATTGTCGCTGCCGCTTCACGGCTGGCGGCCATCCCGATCGAAAGCGATTCTCCAGTAGCGGTCGAAATGCGTCGGGTTAAGGTGCTTCTTCAGACAGTCTTGCTTCAACAGGAGGCTTATTCATATAGTCGCGATCGGGTTCATTCCACTACCCGTCCAAGACGGAGTTACAGTAGGCGTATGGATGAACCGGCGGTATCAAGCAATGCGCGGAACCGTGATCCGCCTCGTGGCCATAACCCGGCGGGTGGTGCCGGTGAGGCTCAGGATGTGGTGGACTGGGCTCGGGCACGCAGAGAGGCCGAGTTAGCAGCGCAGCATGAGGCCCATCAGCTTACTCCGGTTCGTCCAACCACATCGGTGGAGCTAGGAGTTACCTCTAGTTCCTTGGGAGTGCCATGTCTTGTCCCAGCGTTGCGCAATGTGCGCCTGCCCAAGGATTTCAAGGGTCCGCGCAAGGTGCCGAATTACACCGCCGATTTGTCCCCTGAAACATGGGTTGAAAGCTACGAGATGGCCATGGAGATGCTGGACGTGGATGAAGCGGCATGTGCGAAGTACTTCACCATGATGCTAGAAGGAACGGCCCGCACTTGGCTAAAGAGCCTACCGGCTAATTCTACAGGTCATGGGCTGAGTTGAGAGCCCGGTTTGTTTAGAATTTCAAGGATACATGCAAGCAGCCCATGTCAATTGTGGACTTAGCTGCCTGTGTCCAAGAGGAAGGAGAGTCACCAACCCATTGGGTGCGCCGGGTTTTGGAGATTTTGCATTCATCAGACCGCATCAACGCTGACACCGCAGTTTTAACATTGGAAGGCAATTGCCGGTTTCAACCCTTGAAGTTGAAGTTGGGACGGCTCAAACGTCACTGTAATGACATGGGAACCCTCATGGCTGCACTGGTGAAGTATGCCGACTCTGATAGTACCAAGGATCCCGAGTCTGACGATGATAAGTCAGGGAAGGGAAAGAAGAGCGGCAACGCCAAGGGACAGCACCACAACCCGGCGGGTCATGGAAACGGCGGCAAGCGTAAAGCGGACCACGGTTTAGACTTTGTGGCTAACACTAATACGCACGACAAGGGCCAGCGACGTAAGGGTAAACCGCCCCGGCGCAATGGAATGCCAAATCCTAACCCGGACCATTTGTCGTATCTATTAAACCAGCCCTGTCCAAAGCATGGGACGAAGGAGGAACCATCCACACACCTCTGGAAAGATTGTTACATCATGCAAGAGTTCAAAAATTCTGACTCTTTCCGGTATGATCATGGGTCAGGTGGCGGTTCAGGCGGAGGAAATTCCGGTTCAGGGTTCCATGGCAATCAGGGTGGACATAACAATCAAAGTAATCAAGGTGGCTATAATCATCAGGGCAATCAGCAGCAGCAGCAACAGTCGGGTTACCAGAGCAACCCGAAGCAGTTGAATAGCGGACAGTATCATGTCTTCACCACTAGCTTGGACAAGCGCGATCAGAAGCTTCATAAAAGGATGGTGAATGCCGTTGAACCGGCGGTGCCCCGTTATTTGCGCTGGTCCGAGCAGCCCATTGTGTGGAGTAGAGACGATCATCCACCCCGGGTTGACAATCCGGGTCATCTGGCTCTGGTGGTGGCACCTCAGGTGGGAGGTTATAAGTTCACTAGGGTACTCATGGATGGAGGAGTAGTATCAATATCCTTTATTATGAAACTATCCGTCGCATGGGGCTAACAGATAAAAATCTTAAACCGTCCAATAGGGTGTTCCATGGTGTGGTGCCTGGTAAGTCGGCGTATCCTGTTGGTAAGATAGCCCTGGAGGTGGCTTTTGGAGATGAGCATGACTCGAGATCAGAAACCTTGACCTTTGAAGTGGTGAAAATCAGAAGCCCATATCATGCCCTATTTGGACGGCCAGCTTATGCCAAGTTTATGGCACGACCTTGTTATGTCTATCTACAGCTCAAGATGCCGGGTCACAAGGGCACTATAACCGTGCATAGAAGCCGCAAGATTGCTCTGGAGTGTGAGGAAGGTGATGCGGCTTATGCTGAGTCGGTTTGTGCAACAGAGGAGTTGAAGTTTTACAAAGACAATGTTGATCCGGCAGATATGACTTCGTTGAAGAATCCAACTACGGAGCTTGATCCGGCCCTGAAGTTTAAATCGGCTGATGAGACTAAACTTGTCGACTTCGTGCTTGGCGATTCTTCCAAGCAGTTTAGCATCAGTGCTAACTTGGATCCGAAATAGGAAAGCGCGCTCATCGAGTTCATCCGTGAGAATCAGGACATCTTTGCATGGAAGCCTTCTGACATGCCTGGTGTACCGAGAGAACTCACTGAGCACACCCTCAATGTTGATCCTAAGTATAAACCGGTCAAGCAGTTTCTCTGCCGGTTCAATGAAGAAAGACGCAAAGCTATTGGAGAAGAAGTAGCCAGGCTCTTGGCGGCTGGATTTATCGTTGAAGTATTCCATCCTGAGTGGTTGGCTAATCCAGTGCTGGTCCTCAAGAAGAATGGCACTTGGCGTATGTGTGTGGACTACACAGATCTCAACAAAGCTTGTCCAGCAGATCCTTTTGCCCTCCCCCATATTGATCAGATTATTGATGCTACGGTGGGTTGTGAGCGGTTAAGTTTTTTGGATGCATATTCAGGTTATCATCAGATCAAGATGGCAGTTAAGGACCAGGAGAAGACGACCTTCATAACTCCCTTTGGAGCCTTCTGCTATGTGTCCATGCCCTTTGGGCTCAAGAGTGCACAGGCAACTTATCAACGGTGTGTGCAGAATTGTCTTCATAAACAGATCGGCCGCAATGTTCACACCTATGTGGATGATATTGTGGTGAAATCAAGGAAAAAGGAGATATTGATTGATGACTTGAATGAAACCTTTGATAACCCGCGGGTTTATAAAATGATGCTTAATCCGGCCAAG